>NC_091990.1:99267108-99489608 GCF_044704955.1 Pristiophorus japonicus | reverse complement strand
CTTCAGAACTGACAAGTTTTGGAGGCCAAAAGAAACAGGATTGCTCTATTTAAGGATGGTACCATCATTGTGGGGATAATGTGTGTAAAATTCTGAGGGGCCTAGATAGAATGGATAGGAAGGATCTATTTCCCATAGCAGAGGGCTCACCAACCAGAGAGCATAGATTTAAAGTAATTATTTAAAGGGATTTGAGGGGAAATGTTTTCACCCAGAGGATGGTGGGGGTCCGAACTCACTGCCCGAAAGGGTGGTAGAGGCAGAAACCCTCACCACATTAAAAAAGTACTTGGATGTGCACTTAAAGTGCCATAACCTACAGGGCTATGGATCAAGAGCTGGAAAATGGGATTAGGCTGGATAATGCTTTGTCGGCCGACGAGGACACGATGGGCCAAAATGGCCTCCTTCCGTGCTGTAAATTTCTATGATTCTATGATTCTAATGTATTGGGCACATATGGATAAGACTGCTTGTGCTTTTTGTGGAACAGGCACTCAAGTTAGCTTCTGTCAAAGATGACTTCCTCTCCAAGTCACACACCATCACGTCTTGGACATATATCGGCGTTCCTTCATCGTCGCTGCGTCAACATCCTGCAACTCCCTACCTAACAACAAAAATAATAACAACTTGTATTTATATAGCGCCTTTAATGTAGTAAAACGTCCCAAGGTGATTCACAGGAGTATTATAAATCAAAATTTAACACCGAGCCACATAAGGAGAAATTAGGACAGATGACCAAAAGCTTGGTCGAAGAGGTAGGTTTTATGGAGTGTCTTAAAGGAGAAAAGAGAGGTAGAAAGGCGAAGAGGTTAGGGAAGGAATTAGGGAGGGAATTCCAGAGTTTAGGGCCTAGGCAGCTAATGGCACGACCACCAATGATGGAGCAATTAAAATCAGGGATGCTCATGAGGCCAGAATTAGAGGAGCGCATAACAGCAATACGGGAGCACCTTTACCACAGCGGTTCAAGAAGAAGGCCCTCCATCACCTTCTTAAGGGAAACTAGGGATGGGGGGAGGAAGATTGAGGGTGGTGATGAGCCAACAATGAAGAGGACATTCCCGGTCTCTGAAGAGCATTCTGTCCAATCTTCCTGCCCTTTATTGCTGTAAAACAATAGTTTCATGATTGCTACAAGTATATCAGTAATTTTTAGAAGTAATTTTATGCATATGGCCACAGACCAGCTGCCACATTAATGGAACAGAAACCTCTTCCTGTTCATCTGATTGGCGCCAGAACTGCCACTTCCAACATGAATGTATCCAGTCAGTCGTTGAGGCAAATGCAGCATGATCTCCACCTGCTTCTACACCAGCCTGGTTCTAATAAAAAATCTGGAAGGTCCACATCCATGAGCTGGATCCGGCATTTACCCTCTAAAACCTGGTTCCCTTCTCCTGCCACAGACCTGTCGACCTAATCAGCACCCTCATAAAGGAGGCTTTCGATGGAGCAGTCCAATGTGGTGCGCTTGGAATAAAGTATAAGCACAAAGAAGTAACATTGCGCCAAATGAAATCAACAACCGCAACATGGCCCACACTGAATTAAATCATCATCATCATCATAGGCAGTCCCTCGGAATCGAGGAAGACTTGCTTCCACTCTTAGCATGAGTTCTTAGGTGGCTGTACAGTCCAATACGAAAACCACAGTCTCAGTCACAGGTGGGACAGATAGTCGTTGAAAGAAGGGGTGGGTGGGACTGGTTTGCCGCATGCTCTTTCCACTGCTTGCACTTGATTTCTGCATGCTCTCGGCGATGAGACTCGAGGAGCTCAGCGCCCTTTCGGATACACTTCCTCCACTTAGGATGGTCTTTGACCAGGGACTCCCAGGTGTCAGTGGGGATGTTGCACTTTATCAGGGAGGCTTTGAGGGTGTCCTTGTAACGTTTCCGCTGCCCACCTTTGACTCATTTGCCGTGAAGGAGTTCCGAGTAGAGCGCTTGCTTTGGGAGTCTCGTGTCTGGCATGCGAACGATGTGGCCTGCCCAGCAGAGCTGATCAAGTGTAGTCAGTGCTTCAATGTTGGGGATGTTGGCCTAGATGAGGACTCTAACATTGGTATGTCTGTCCTCCCAGGAGATTTGTAGGATCTTGCGGAGACATCGTTGGTGGTAATTCTCCACTGACTTGAGGTGTCTGCTGTACATGGTCCATGTTTCTAATCCATACAGGAGGCCTGGCATTACTACAGCCCTGTAGACCATGAGCTTGGTGACAGTTTTGAGGGCCTGGTCTTCAAACACCCTTTTCCTCAGGTAGCCGAAGGCTGCACTGGCGCACTGGTGGAGATGTTGGATCTCGTCGTCAATGCCTGTTCGTGTTGATAGGAGGCTCCCGAGATAAGGGAAGTGATCCACGTTGTCCAGGGCCGCGCCGTGGATCTTGATGACTGGGGGGCAGTGCTGTGCAGTGGGGACAGGCTGGTGGAGGACCTTTGTCTTATGGATGTTTAGCGTAAGGCAATGGTTGGACAAATTATGTTGCCCGTTCACGTTGCTAATGATGGTCAGCGCCAAAAATAATGACCTCATTGGGCCTGCTTCTTTTGTATGGGAGGAGCAAAGCAAATCAAACAACAATATCCAAGTTGGATATCCAGGCCAAAGCATCCGGTGTAACAGCATGGATATCTTGTAGGCTGCCTGCAAATCTCCTCTGAAGTGTTCAGTGATGTGCTCCAGGGTCTGATTAGGAGCTCCACAGTCGCATGATGGGGATGCTTTACACTTCCCTCTATGGAGAAGGTGGCAGCATGCACCATGAACAGTTCTGAGGCGGTTGATGTTTGTCCACTGTTTGCGAGGAAGGTTTGATCCTGCAGGTTGTACTGTGGGATCCTCCATAAGGAATCCATTCCGTATGTCGCAGTTCTTCCAAGCATTTTTCCATTGGTCATGAAGGCTGAGGGAAGATCGCTGAAGGGCTTCGGCGATGGTCCAAAATGGCCTTCTAGATTTGAGTCAGGTTGGTGGGAAGTTGTTCACGTCGGCCTGGATCGGCATGTCTTTGCAGGTGTAACGGTTGTATTCTCTGGAGACTGTGTCAGAGTGGCGGTGCAATGTTTGCAAGCACTGGCAGCCAATGTGTTGGTGTCGATAAAAGCGTACCGGTGATAATTCTCATAGTAGAATTCAGCTGGACATCAACGGATTTGACATGCGGACACGATAGCCATGCTGGAGAGCAGTACTCCGCTGTAGAGTACACCAGGGTGAGTGCTGCCGTACATAGAAACATAGAAACATAGAAAGTTGGTGCAGGAGTAGGCCATTCGGCCATTCGAGTCTGCACCACCATTCAATATGATCATGGCCGATCACGCAACTTCAGTACCCCATTCCTGTTTTCTCTCCATATCCCTTGATCCCTTTAGCCGTAACTCCCTTTTGAATATATCCAACGAACTGGCCTCAACAACTTTCAGTGGTAGAGAATTCCACAGGTTCACAATTCTCTGAGTGAAGAAGTTTCTCCTCATCTCGGTCCTAAATGGCCTACTCCTTATCCTTAGACTGTGACCCCTGGTTCTGGACTTCCTCAAATTCGGGAACATTCTTCCTGCATCTAACCTGTCCAATCCAGTCAGAATTGTATATGTTTCTAAGAGATCCCCTCTTATTCTTCTAAATTCCAGTGAATATAAGCTTAGACAATCCAATCTTTCTTCATATGTCGGTCCTGCCATCCTGGGAATCAGTCTGGTAAACCTTTGCTGCATTCCCTCAATAGCAAGAATGTCCTTCCTCAGATTAGGAGATCAAAACGGCACACAATACTCAAGGTATGGTCTCACCAAGGCCTTGTACAACTGCAGTAAGACCTCCCTGCTCCTATACTCAAATCCTCTCGCTATGAAGGTCAGCATGCCATTTGCTTTCTTTACTACCTGCTGTACCTGCATGCCTACCTTCCATGACTGATATACCATGACACCCAGGTCTCGTTGCACCTCCCCTTTTAATAATCTGTTACCATTCAGATAATAATCTGCCTTCCTATTTTTGCCACCAAAGTGGATAACCTCACACTTACCCACATTATACTGCATCTGCCATGCATGTGCCCATTCACCTAGCCTGTCCAAATCACCCTGCAGCCTCCGAGCATCCTCCTCACAGCTCGCACTGCCACCCAGCTTAGTGTCATCTGCAAACTTGGAGATATTACATTCAATTCCTTCATCTAAATCATTAATGTATATTGTAAATAGCTGGGGTCCCAGCACTGAATCCTGCAGCACACCACTAGTCACTGCCTGCTATTCTAAAAAGGACCCGTTTATTCCCACTCTTTGCTTCCTGTCTGCCAACCAGTTCTCTATCCACGTCAATACATTACCACCAATACCATGTGTCTTAATTTTGCATACTAATCTCTTGTGTGGGACCTTGTCAAAAGCCTTTTGAAAGTCTAAATACACCACATCCACTGGTTCTCCTTTATCCACTCTACTAGTTACATCCTCAAAAAACTCTAGAAGATTTGTCAAGCATGATTTCCCTTTCATAAATCCATGCTGACTTGGACTGATCCTGTCACTGCTTTCCAAATATGCTGCTATTACATCTTTAATAATTGATTCTAGCATTTTCCCCACCATCAAAGTCAGGCTAACCGGCCTATAATTCCCTGTTTTCTCTCTCCTTCCTTTTTAAAAAAGTGGTGTTACATTAGCTACCCTCCAATCCATAGGAACTGAACCAGAGTCCATGGAATGTTAGAAAATGACCACCAATGCATCTACTATTTCTAGGGCCTCTTCCTTAAGTACTCTGAGATAACGACTATCAGGCCCTGGGGATTTATCGGCCTTCTGTCCCTTCAATTTCCCTAACACTAATTCCTGACTAATAAGCATTCCCCTCAGTTCCCCCTTCTTGCTAGGTCCTCGATCCCCTAGTATTTTCGGGAGGTTATTCGTGTCTTGTTTAGTGAAGACAGATCCAAAGTGTTTGTTCAATTGGTCTGCCATTTCTTTGTTCCCCATTATGAATTCCCCTGATTCTGACTGCAAGGGACCTACATTAGTCTTCACTAATCTTTTTCTCTTCACATATCTATAGAAGCTATTGCAGTCAGTTTTTATGTTCCCTGCAAGCTTACTCTCATACTCTATTTTCCCCCTCCTAATTAAACCCTTAGTCCTCCTCTGCTGAATTCTAAATTTCTCCCAGTCCTTAGTTTTGCTGCTTTTTCTGGCCAATTGATATGCCTATTCATAGAAACATAGAAACATAGAAAATAGGTGCAGGAGTAGGCCATTCGGCCCTTCTAGCCTGCACCGCCATTCAATGAGTCCATGGCTGAACATTCAACTTCAGTACCCCATTCCTGCTTTCTCGCCATACCCCTTGATCCCCCTAGTAGTAAGGACCTCATCTAACTCCTTTTTGAATATATTTAGTGAATTGGCCTCAACAACTTTCTGTGGTAGAGAATTCCACAGGTTCACCACTCTCTGGGTGAAGAAGTTCCTCCGCATCTCGGTCCTAAATGGCTTACCCCTTATCCTTAGACTGTGACCTCTGGTTCTGGACTTCCCCAACATTGGGAACATTCTTCCTGCATCTAACCTGTCTAACCCCGTCAGAATTTTAATTGTTTCTATGAGGTCCCCTCTCATTCTTCTGAACTCCAGTGAATACAAGCCCAGTTGATCCAGTCTTTCTTGATAGGTCAGTCCCGCCATCCCGGGAATCAGTCTGGTGAACCTTCGCTGCACTCCCTCAATAGCAAGAATGTCCTTCCTCAGGTTAGGAGACCAAAACTGTACACAATACTCCAGGTGTGGCCTCACCAATGCCCTGTACAACTGTAGCAACACCTCCCTGCCCCTGTACTCAAATCCCCTTGCTATGAAGGCCAACATGCCATTTGCTTTCTTAACCGCCTGCTGCACCTGCATGCCAACCTTCAATGACTGATGTACCATGACACCCAGGTCTCGTTGCACCTCCCCTTTTCCTAATCTGTCACCATTCAGATAATAGTCTGTCTCTCTGATTTTACCACCAAAGTGGATAACCTCACATTTATCCACATTATACTTCATCTGCCATGCATTTGCCCACTCACCTAACCTATCCAAGTCGCTCTGCAGCCTCACAGCATCCTCCTCGCAGCTCACACTGCCACCCAACTTAGTGTCATCCGCAAATTTGGAGATACTACATTTAATCCCCTCATCTAAATCATTAATGTACAGTGTAAACAGCTGGAGCCCCAGCACAGAACCTTGCGGTACCCCACTAGTCACTGCCTGCCATTCTGAAAAGTACCCATTTACTCCTACTCTTTGCTTCCTGTCTGACAACCAGTTCTCAATCCATGTCAGTACACTACCCCCAATCCCATGTGCTCTAACTTTGCACATCAATCTCTTGTGTGGGACCTTATCGAACGCCTTCTGAAAGTCCAAATATACCACATCAACTGGTTCTCCCTTATCCACTCTACTGGAAACATCCTCAAAAAATTCCAGAAGATTTGTCAAGCATGATTTCCCTTTCACAAATCCATGCTGACTTGGACCTATCATGTCACCTCTTTCCAAATGCACTGCTATGACATCCTTAATAATTGACTTTGGCTTTAACGCGTTCCCTAATTTCCCTTGTTCGCCACGGTTGAGCCACCTTCCCTTTTTTATTCTTAAGCCACACAGGGATGTGATATTTAAATGTCTGCCATTGCCTATCCACTGTCAACCCTTTAAGTATCATTCTGCAGTCTATCCTAGCCAATTCACGTCTCATACCGTCGAAGTTTCCTTTCTTTAAGTTCAGGATCCTAGTCTTTGAATTAACTGTGTCACTCTCCATCTTAATGAAGAATTCTACCATATTATGGTCACTCTTTCCCAAGGGGCCCCGCACGACCAGATTGCTAATTAATCCTCACTTGTTACACAAGACCCAGTCTAGGATGGCCTGCTCTCTAGTTAGTTCCTCGACATATTGGTCTAGAAAACCATCCCTTATACACTCCAGGAAATCCTCCTCCACAGTATTTCTACCAGTTTGGTTAGCCCAATCAATATGCAGATTAAAGTCACCCATGATAACTGCTGTACCTTTATTGCACGCTTCCCTTATTTCATGTTTGATGCCATCCCCAACCTCCCTACTACTGTTTGGTGGTCTGTATACAACTCGCACTAACGTTTTCTGCCCTTTGGTGTTCCGCAGCTCTACCCATATAGATTCCAAATCATCCACGCTAATGTCCTTCCTTACTATTGCGTTAATCTCCTCTTTAACCAGTAACGCTACCCCACCTCTTTTTCCTTCCTGTCTGTCCTTCCTGAATATTGAATACCCCTGGATGTTGAGTTCCCAGCCTTGGTTACCTTGGAGTCATGTCTCCGTAATCCCAATTACATCATATCCGTTAACAGCTGTCTGCGCAGTCAATTCATCCACCTTATTACGAATGCTCCTCGCATTGAGACTCAGAGCCTTCAGGCTTGTTTTTTTAACACTCTTTGTCCTTTTAGAATTATGCTGTAATGTGCCCCTTTTTGAATTTTGCCCTTGATTTCTCTGCCCTCCACTCTTGCTTTTCTCCTTCCTAACTTTTGCTTCTTACCCCCTATTACTTCCCTCTGCCTTCCTGCATAGATTCCCATCCCCCTGCCTTTTTAGTTTAAGCCCTTGCCAACAGCAGGAGCAAACACTCCGCCTGGGACATCAGTTCCAGTCCTGCCCAGGTGCAGTCCGTCCGGTTTGTACTGGTCCCACCTCCCCCAGAACCGGTTCCAATGTCCCAAGAATTTGAATCCCTTCTCCTTGCACCATCCCTCAAGCCATGTATTCATCTGGGCTATCCTGCAATTCCTACTTTGACTAGCACATGGCACTGGTAGCAATCCTGAGATTACTACCTTTGAGGTCCTACTTTTTAATTTAACTCCTAACTCCCTAAATTCAGCTTGTAGGACCTCATCCCATTTTTTACCTATATTGTTGGTACCTATATGCACTACGACAGCTGGCTGTTCACCCAACCCCTCCAGAATGAGCTGCAGCCACACCGAGATATCCTTGACCCTTGCACCAGGGAGGCAACATACCATACTGGAGTCTCATTTGCGGCCGCAGAAACGCCTATCTATTCCCCTTACAATAGAATCCCCTATCACTATCGCTCTCCCACTCTTTTCCCTGCCCTCCTGTGCAGCAGAGCCACCCCTGACTTGGACTTGGCTGCTGCTGCCTTCCCCTGATGAACCATCTCCCCCAACAGTGCCCAAGGTGGTGTATCTCTTTTGGAGGGAGAGAGGGTTTGAGCGTCTGCTCACCGTGTGGATCCAGCAAGTTTCTGGATAAGTTGACCCTACTCTTTAATTTCTTCCCAAGGTTCTGGAGATGTTGTCTATATGACAGGGTGTGATCAAGCGTGACTCCAAAATAGGAGTTTTTTGGCATGGTTTACCTCTGCGCCGCATAAGGACACTCAGAGCTTGATTTTCTTGATGGGTGTTGAGGTGGAATGTCGAGGTGACGGTCTTTTGCGGGTTTGGCCGGAGTCGCCATCGGCGGAAGTAGGCCTCCATCCTCTGTAAATCACTGGTCAGGGTCTCTTCGGTGATGGATAGATTCGTGTTTTGCATGGCCAAGGCAATGTCATCAGCGTATACGAACTGGCGGGACTCTGTTTCGGGCAGACCACTGTTGTAAACGTTGAATAATATGGGTGCCAGGACAAAGGATTTAGTCGGCAGATGAAGTGGCAGATTTCAACAAACTTGATGGCAGCACCAAGATCGTCAACTCTGTCTGATCCATTCACCTTGGACGAATGAAACGCAGCCCTGTCGACAACCAAATCTGGAAAAGCTGCTGGTCCGGATGGTGTTTATCCAGAATTCTTAAAAGCACTGGGACCCAAAGTGAAGAGATGGTTGACCTTCTTCTCTGAGTTACTGGCAACTGGCAAAATTCCACCTATTTGGAAGGAGACTAAAATACTTGTGATACAGGGGAAGAATGCTTGTGAGCCCTCCAGCTACCACCCGATCTCCTTATTTTGCACTTGTTACAAAGTGCTAGAGAGACTGCTACTCCACAGACTAGCCCCCATTGTCGAACCAACCATCCCTACGGACCAAGCGGGTTTCCGGAGCGGCTGTAACAACGTACATTAAAGCAGGCTTCCAGTGCCAGCCCAAGACTGCCGGAGCACTCGTGGACCTGTCAGCAGCACAGGACACAGTGTAGCAGCATGGACTACTTTTCAAGCCCTCCACCATTTTAACCTGCAGAACAACGATCCATCTTCTCAACTCCATGCTTAGTAACCGACATTTCCGTGTGTACTCTGGCAACCAGAAGAGCAGATATGGGACATTGAACAACGGACTCCCACAGGGTTGGGCCTGCCGAATAATCCTTGCGTGACCTGTTCGATGCAGCTGTGGGCAGAAAACTGGTGAACACTGCAGATGTCCTCGGTGCCCGGAAGGAGCCTGGCACATAAAAACTGAGGGCCGTGATGGCTTTGATGGCCCAGGCAGTCCTGCCTAAAAGAGAATGACACAGCTCTGCCACAACCCTGTGGCCAAACCTCAGCCACCTTTGGTACATTTCTTGCATTATTCCCATGTAGTTGGGCCTGATATGTCAGGCCCATTGTGTTAAATAGTGGTAGGGTATGATGGTACACCTTTTTGTGCCACCTGACATCACGGGCAGCCCTTGTCTGCTATTTCTGGTTCTCCTCAGATCAAGCCCAATATTAGTGGAGCACTGACTGCAATCCCATGGTGTGCAAAAAACAGGAAGTTTCAGCTTAAAGTAGCTCACCTTCAACTAAACAAGGTGACAGACTGCAACTTCTGCATCAACAATGGTCACTCTGCATGCAAAGCATTATTATTGCATTATAGCGCAATATGATATTACCAGGCTGTATTCTTGGCAATAGCAAGGTTAATGACCATAATGCACGTCTTTAGCACTATAGCACTCAGAACTTACTTTCACTCTACAGTAATGTTGCAGCAGCCAGGAAATAGGCAGTAAATAAGCACTAAAGGGAACTCACTAATTACTGATCAGTATCACTCCCAACACCGCAGGCATTAGGCTTAATGCTGACAGCAATTGTAGGCCTAGAATTCTACACTATAGCCAAAAACAATAGACTACAAATCAGAGATGTCAGATGAGGACAGTACTAAGCTTAGTACATCCTATAATCGAATAACTCAAAAGACTTGAGTGAATAATACAGGCTGAGCCTTCAGTGCAGAACTGAGGGAGTGCTGCACTGTCAGAGGTTGCATCTTCCGGTTGACTCGTTAATCCGAAGCCTCGCCAGCCCTCTACGTGGACATAAAAGATCTATTCGAAGGAGATCAGTGCAGTTCTCCCCGGTGTCCTGGCCAAAATTTATCCCTCGCCCAACATCACTAAAAACAGATAATCTGGTGATTATCACATTGCTGGTTGTGGGAGCTTGCTGTGTGCAAATTGGCTTAATTGTTTTGGGATGTTCTGAGGTCGTGAAAGGTGCTGTATAAATGCAAATCCTTTTTTTTTTAACACACTAACTTTCATTGGCAAGACATGAGTAATGGTCACTTGGGCAAAGTACTGCAGAACAACTGGTACCCATGGACTGTCCTTATGGAATTGCATTACTGCCGGGGAGCTTTGCTCATTGGGAGTGCCCATTGGAAAATCGAGGGCAGTGTACCGCGATTTCCCCATAGCTGCTCCCTCAGGTGAGGTTGCTCATTGGAAGTGCCGATTTGTAAAGTTGGACATAGCATATAGTCTAGGAGAGGAGGGGAAGTAAGAAAGTTGCTGGCAAGTGTGGCACAACAAACCAATGCATTGCTGCATCACGGTGGTAGGACTCCCAGTCGCTCATGTACTTGGCCTCATGTACTTGTACTGCTTGAGGAAGTGCAGGTAAGGGAATGGGCTGCAATTTTGGAAGGTGCCAGTTTCAGAGCAGTGTTGACAGAAGCCTGAGAGCAGATGCTGCACCTGCCCTCTTGCCTGAGTATTGGCCTGACACTGACTCATGTTCAAACTCAGGGGGCGGAATACTGGCACGCTAGGCGACAGGATCGGGGCTTGAGGGCTTGCAGTTACTTTGCGAATGATGAAAGTCTATTGAAACTTCCAATAACTAACACCTCTAATAACTAGCACATGGAAGCAGGTGGGAAGAAGAATGTTATTTTAAAGTAAGAATGGTGGGCAGCAGGCTATCGCACATTCATGTTTCCAGGTGAGAACATGAGCGACAAGAGCGATATTCAGGTGGCTTGTGAATATTGCCAAACATTTGGGATTAAATTGGTGCCTCCAATGACAGAGGGTTATATTCCTTGTAATGTTTTCACCATGTACTCTACGTCTATAATTTTACTTTAAAAAAATAATATTTGTGTTTTACTTTTCTGATGCCTTTTTTCATATCACAGAATTACTTCAAAAAGCAGTGCGACAAAATAATCTGAAGCTGCCAGTACTTACAATCTGTCCCTTTATACTATTGTGTTGCCTTGATCCCATCAGTGATGTCGGAGACAGCCCTGTAGTGTAAACGTCCCAGCATTCTTGTTTTCAGAAGCACTGATACCCTTCCCGAGTCTGGCTTTCTCCTGATGCCACCAGGTGCCAGAGATGGCAAAGCTAAACAGCTCCCACTGGTGGCACTTGGAGTTGCAGCTGCCTTTTTTTGGGTCTGGCTGCGGGTGGACTGAAATCTTAGCCCATCTATACAGCGAGCATTGCATATTCCCCACTGCCCTCACCCCAAATAAAGTATGCTGGGAGCAAACTGGAAAAGCTCAGGTGCTAAACTAATACATTGCCATGGTTACTGAATATGCCCAGCAGTAGAAAAAGGCAGCACAGACTCAATTACTGAATTACTTCCAATCATCATAGGCAGTCCCTCGGAATGGAATGGAAGGGGTGCAGCAATACGAAAGAGGCAATAGACAGCGAGGTGGATTAGATGCCACCAGAGCAAGTGAAAAACAACAGCGTATGCGCAGTAATTATAGATTGCTCTGTATAATTACTGCATTACACTGTCACACAGGGCCTGCTAGAGGCAGAATAACAGAGCAACAAAGAGTCAGAAGGACAACAGTGACTCATGAGCTGATGGTGCCTGACATCACGTGACTGCGCTATTATGCATTTTTTTTCTGCCATGGATGATTAATAAACTCAACGTTATATATTATACAGAGATGGACAGGGCTCAGAAGGTTGTACATCGTCATCCAGTATCTCACCCCAAATGTTCATTCTTCATGTGTGAGCCTCGGCAGTGAATGTTGGCGATAGTGAGGGGGAGAAAGGTTGCTGCAACTAATCCCGAACCTGCTATCGCCCGACTTCAATATGTAAAGACTTTCTGACCTTTCCGCCATCAGCTAAGCTGCGATGGAAACTGCTGTTGTTTAAAATTAAGTGAGTCAGTGTTTCGTGCACACATTCACAGTCAATGGTTTGACATTGCACAAACGTTCGAGATTTTAGTACTACAAGGATTAATTATATAATGAAGAAACAAAAAAAAAAGAGAGAAAGATTTGCATTGATATAGCACCTTTAATGTTATAAAACATCCCAAGGTGCTTCACAGGAAATATTATCAAACACAATTTGACACCAAGCCACATAAAGAGATATCAGATATGAGAAACATAGAAACATAGAAAATAGGTGCAGGAGTAGGCCATTCGGCCCTTTGAGCCTGCACCACCATTCAATAAGATCATGGCTGATCATTCACCTCAGTACCCCTTTCCTGCTTTCTCTCCATACCCCTTGATCCCTGGAGTCATAAGGGTCATATCTAACTCCCTCTTGAATATATCCAATGAACTGGCATCAACCACTCTCTGCGGTAGAGAATTCCACAGGTTAACAACTTTCTGAGTGAAGAAGTTTCTCCTCACCTCGGTCCTAAATGGCTTACCCCTTATCCCAATGAGAGGTCATTGACCTAAAACATTAACTGTATCTCTCTCCACAGATGCTGCCGGACATGCTGAGTATTTCCAGCATTTCTGTTTTTATTAAAGAGATACAGGTATTAGAAAAGGTGACCAAAAACTTGGCCAAAGAGGTAGGTTTGAAGGAGTATCTTAAAGGAGCAGAGAAAGGTAGAGAGGCAGAGAAGTTTAGGGAGGGAATTCCAGAGCTTAGGGCCGAGGCAGTTGAAGGCACAGCCGTGAATGGTGAAGAAACAAAACATGCTGGAAATTCTCAGCAGGTCAGATATCAATGTCCTTTTGTCAGAACTGGAAAAGTTAGAGATGTAACAAATTTTAAGTGAGAACAGAGGCAGGGAAAGGGGAAGGGAGTAAAGAACAAAAGGGAAGGTCTGTGATAGGGTGGAAAGCAGGACAGATTAAATGACAAAAGGGATGATGATGCAAGGCGAAAGGAGATGGTAATGGGACAAGGCAAGAAACAAAAGATGAGTCTAGAGGATGTGTAAATGGGTGAGAGTGTTCCAAAGGGTCCATCATACAGCAAAACTGTGGCAAATGGATTTCAATTTAGGCAATTGTTAGGCCATCCCTTTGCACCTAAAAAGGATAGAACAGGGTACTTTCTAAATGGTGAAGTGCTAGAAACAGTAGACGTCCAAAGAGACTTGGGTTTCAGGGACATAGATCATTAAAATGTCATGAACTGGTACAGAAAATAATCAAAAAGGCTAATGGAATGTTTGCCTTTAATTCTAGAGGACTAGAATACAAGGGGGTAGAAGTTATGTTACAGCTATACAAAACCCTAGTCGGACCACACCTGGAGTATTGTAAGCAGTTCTGGGCACCACACCTTAGGAAGGATTTATTGGCCTTGAAGGGAGTACAGCGTTTACCAGCATGATACCCCGACTTCAAGGGTTAAATTACAAGGAAAGATTATACAATATAGGGTTGTATTCCTTAGAATTTTGACGGTTGAGGGGTGATTTGATTGAAGCTTTCAAGATATTAAGGGAACAGATAGGCTAGATAGAGACAACCTATTTCCACTGGTTGGATGCCTACAAATCGGGGGCTGTTGTGTATGCAATAACTATTAGACTGAGTACTGTTAAACCCCAAGAGGTATGACCTTAGCTCTGCTTTATTAAAGCCCAAAGTGATTAATATACAAAATGGCTGTCCTTTTATACTTGGGCTGCACACACGTGCGTGCAGCTCAATGGCCTCCAACAGTGACGCCATCTAGTGGCTAGTGATCCCAAAAGTACATACATGACAATACCCCTCTCTGAGATATTAACACAGTCTTTTACAAATTGAGACGGTCCGGTGTTTTACACACCCGGGTTGACCGTCTCAGTTCAACTCCAGCCTTGGGGGAGTGTTCAGAGTCTGTTGTGACTGGTGGCTAGGTGGCTCACTTGGTGGGTGTGGCAATGGCCATGTCAGGGATTGAAAGTCCATTGCCATTGAACATGTCAGTGATTGAAAGTCCTGATTCACTGATGACCATTGAGTCCTCTGATGACTGGGGGTAGGTTGGTTGGTCGTTGATTGTCTCTTCCTCCGACTGTTGTGGTTCATCTGTGTGCCGCAGCTTTGTCTGATCCATATGTTTCCTGCATGTTTACCCATTTTTGAGCTTGACAATAAATACTCTGTTGCCCTCCTTGGCCATGACAGTACCAGCGATCCACTTAGGACCCTGACCATAATTCAGAACAAATACAGGATCATTTACAGACATATTGCATGACACAACTGCATGATCGTGATAACCTTGCTAACTTTGTCTTCTATATTCAACATGATTATTCAAGTCAGGGTGTACAAGAGATAGCTTGGTCTTAAGACATCTCTTCATCATTAGTTCAGCAGGTGAGACCCCGGTAAGCGTGTGTGGTCTTGTCCTCTAACTAAGCAGCATGTATGACAGGCGGGTCTGCAGTGACCCTTGGGTTACTCGCTTCATACTCTGCTTTATGATTTGGACAGCACGTTCTGCTTGCTCATTGGAGGCAGGTTTGAATGGTGCTGACCTTACATGTTTGATAATATTGAGTTTCATGAACTCTTGAAACTCCTGACTGGTGAAGCACGATCCGTTGTCGCTAACAACCATGTCAGGCAGACCATGTGTCACGAACATGACACTCAGATTCTCAATGGTAGCTGTGGATGTGCTGGATGACATGATTATAACACTCTATCCACTTCGAATATGCATCCATCACAACTAAAAACATCTTTCCCAGGAAGGAACCTGCAAAGTCGATGTGAATCCTGGAACATGGTTTCGACGGCCACGACCACAGACTCAGCGACGATTCCACTGGTGCTTTGGTGAGCTGCATGCAAGTGATGCACACATGATTCTAGCTCAGAGTTAATTCTCGGCCACCATACATGAGACCTGCCGATGGCTTTCATGATTACAATGCCGGGATGTGTGCTATGTAGCTCACGTACAAATTTCCCTCTCCCTTTCTTGGGCATAACAACACGATTGCCCCACAGTATACAATCCGACTGAATAGACTGTTCGTCTTTGCGATGAATGTAAGGTTTGGTCTCCTCGCACATTTGCTTGAGTAAGGCAGACCAATCACCTTTGAGGATGCATCTCTTCACCACCGATAAAATCAGGTCCTGGCAGGGGTTCCTTCACTCTCAAAAGCATTCATAACTAACAATAGGTCCGTCTGTTGTGGCATTTCCACCTCCGGTGTGGGTAACGGCAGATGGCTCAAAGCATTGGCACAATTCTCGGTGCCAGATTTATGGTGAATGACATAATTATAAGCGGATAATATCAGCGCCCACCTCTGGATGCGGGATGAAACATTGGTATTGATACCTTTGTTTTCAGAGAACAGTGAAATGAGTGGCTTGTGATCTGTTTCCAGTTCAAACCGAAGATAAAAGAGGTACCGATGCATCTTTTTTAACCCCATACACACAGGCTAGTGCTTCTCTCTCTACCATGCTGTAGGCTCTTTCTGCTTTAGACAAACTTTTTGAAGCATACGCGACTGGTTGAAGTTTACCCGACTCATTAGCTTGTTGGAGTACGCTTGACCCATCCACCTCCACGGAGGTGTGTGGGGGGCCTGACCCATCCACCTCCATGGCACGAACCTGGTATTGCAGTACTTCCAGGAATGGTGCAGTGGCTCTAGGCCTTTTGGCTAAGAGCATTGGCGCAGAGTGATCCTTGATGTGTGCAAGGTGACCTCTGGCATTTGTGATTTGACAAAGAATTGGAACGATTGGCTACGAATTAAAAAAAAAATTAGCTTGTTGGAGTACGCAACCAATTCCATATGACGAAACATCACACGCCAATACTAAACGTTTACATGGGTCATAATGTACCAGCAGCTTGTTAGAGCAAAGCAGATTAGTGGCTTTCTCAAAAGATCTGTCTTGAGATGCACCCCACACCCAGTTGTCGCATTTTCTTGGCAGCATGTGCAGTGGTTCTAATAAGGTGCTCAATTTAGGTAGGAAGTGGTTGAGTAGATCCAGGAACGAATGCAGCTCCGTCATATTCTGCGGCTTGGGTGCATTCGTCATAGCCTTGGTTTTCGCGTCTGTGGGCCTGATGCCGTCAGCCGCAATTTTCCTCCCCAGAAAGTCTACCTTTGATGCCATGAAGACGCACTTCGAGCATTTCAGTCTGAGTCCCACTTTGTCCAGACGATGTAGAACCTCTTCCAGGTTGTTCAGATGTTCCTCAGAGTCATGACCTGTGATCAGGATGTCATCTTGGAACACGACGGTTCTGGGAACAGACTTCAGTAGACTCTCCATGTTCCTCTGAAATATTGCTGCAGTTGAGCGAATTCCAAAAGGGCACTTGTGATAAATAAACAGTCCTTTATGTGTGTTAATGCACTTAAGTCTCTTCGGCGTCTCGACCAACTCCTGTGTCATGTAGGTGTGCGACTGCCCCCCAACGAGCATTGCAAACAAGTCATCAGTCTTCGGTAACGGCTACTGATCCTGTTTCGAAACCCTGTTGATCGTAGCCTTGTAGTCTCCACAGATTCTGACTGTGCCAGGACAGGAACAATGGGGCTGGCCCATTCATTAAATTCAACTGGTGATATGATCCCTTCACGCTGGAGTCTGCCCAGTTTGATTTCGACCTTCTCCCTCATCATATACGGAACTGCCCGAGCTTTATGATGGATGGGTCTTGCATCCGAGTCCACCTGGATCTGCACCTTGGCTCCCGTGAAGTTGCCGATGCCTGGTTCAAACAGCGAGGGGAACTTGCTCAGTTCTTGGGCACATGTATCTTCCTCTGACGACAACACCTTGATGTCGTTCTAGTCGCATCTGATTTTTCAAGCCAGTTCCTGCCGAATAGTGTTGGGCCATTGCCTGGGACAATCCATAGCGGTAACTCGTGAACCATACTGTCATACGACACTTTAATTGTGGCACTGCCAATCACCATTATGAGTTCTTTGGTGTACTGGCGCAACTTGGCATTGACTGGACTCAGCCTGGGCCTCACAGCCTTAATAGCCCACAGCAATCGATAATGAGCCCTCTGGCTCATTATCGATTGACTCACCCCCGTGTCCAGTTCCACCCCATTAAATTTCACGTTGATCATTATCGGTTTGCTCTTAGTTAGGAACGAGTATAGTCAATACACTTCCTCCTGTGGTATCTCAGATTGCATATCCAGATCCGCGCTAGTCTGACCATCATCCTCCACGTGGTGTGTCGCAGCACGCTTGCTCATCTGCGGACACTTGCGCTGGAAATTCCCCACTCTCAGATAGCCTTTGCAACTATATTGCTTAAATCGGCACTTCTGGTGCCAGTGATTTCCCCCACAACGCCAACACGGAGAAATCGGAGGCATTCCTGCTGGCAGACTTTAGGCAGCCACAGGTTTCGCGTATGCAGTAGGGTAGGCCCTGTCATGTGCCGTCCATCCGAACGCCGAATCAATCACATTTACATACTTGCCGAGTTTCGATATTTCACTGATAATCTGCTTTAGACTTCTATCCGTCATCATGCATGACCGAGCGATCGTGATGGCCCTGTTCAAAGCCCAACGTCTCCACTGCCAGTAGTTTACGCAGGATCATCTCGTGATAGATGCCGATTACAAAGAAGTCCCGCAGCATATCTGCCAACACAGTCCCGAACTTACCCGGTCCCGCTAGACGTCTCAGGTCAGCAACAAATTCCGCTGCATTCTGGCCCTCTGAGCAAACGTGCGTATAAAATCTGTATCTCGAGATGATGATGCCTTCGTCTGGCTTAAGCTGGTCCTATACCAGAGTACACAATTCTTCATACGTCTTCTCTGTTGGACTCACAGGCAGGAGTAGATTCTTTATCAGACCATAAATGTTTGGACCGCAAACCATGAGGAACACCCCCGCGCCGATCAGCGTCGCCGACCTCCTCCATTTTGTTGGCCATGAAGAACTGGCTCAAACGGCTCACAAAGTCTGCCCGATCTTCTCCTTCCACAAATCGCTCCAACAATCTAATTGTGCTCATTTTTGCATGCAAAGCTTCTTGTTGCCTCATCGCCAAATGTTGTGCATGCAATAACTGTTAGACTGAGTACTGTTTAGCTCCAAGAGGTATAACTTTGGCTCTGCTTTTTTAAAGCTCAAAGTGACTAATATACAAAATGGCTGGCCTTTTATACTTGGGCTGCACACAACCTCCAACAGTGACGCCATTTAGTGGCTAGTGATCCCAAAAGTACCTGACAGGGGCATAGTCTAAATATTAGAACCAGACCTTTCAGGATTGAAATTGGGAAACAAGTCTACACACAAAATGTGGTAGAGGTTTGGAACGCTCTTCCACAAATGGCATTTCATGCTGGATCAATTATTAATTTTAAATCTGAGATTGATAGCTTTTTGTCAATCAGAGGTATTGAGGGATATGGGGCAATGGCAGGTATATGGAGTTAGGTCACAGATCAGCCATGATCTCATTGAATGGTGGCAGGCTCGAGGGACTCAATGGCCCATTCCTATGTTCCTATTACAGTTCTGCCTCGCCGACAGCCATATCTTTAGGGGAAGATCTCTGGAGCCACAGAACGTCACCTTAGCAGGTGGTTTTGCTCCCTGGCTTGGTCAGCACGAATGGCAAAGGACTGCAGTGGCCAGTCTTTTCTGCTAAACCTCACTCCTTTCTGCTGGGCCCCACTCCTTTCTGCTGGGCCCCACTCCTTTCTGCTGGGCCCTATCATTTTATTGTGTGTCTGTGTGGGCTGAGCTGTTAGGCCACCTATTAGCTTGATGCTGCTGTTTCCTGTATGACCTTCCCCCAACATCGGGGCAAGTCTATGGTCAGAACGAGTATAGTCACAAAGGTGGCAAATGCCTCCAACCTCTGAACTTGTCCCGCTCTACAAAATGGGCCGGATTCAGGACAGTGGAAATTGGGCCATACTGCTGGCTCCGTAAACTAAATTGGATCAATTCATTGATTAGGGATCGATCCTACCTGATATGTAGGGGAATCAATTAAACACTGTACAGGAGAGGTGAAACCCTATACACAGATAATGAGTTTGCCTAGAAATGTGATGCATTGACCAAGATTGGTAGTTCTATACACCCCAGATAAAAATAAACTTTTTGTAAACCATTACACGATAGACCATTTAATCATTCATTCAGAAGCAGAACTCAAACAAAGAAACAGAAAACAAGAATAAATAGTTTGAGACAAGAAAGATTAGATTTCCACATTGAGCCACCGTCTGCTGGGAACATTTAGCAACAAATATGATGGACTTTTCAGTGTCTGCTGAACATGAAGGAGCAGTTAAATAGAGGCCATTTTATGCTTGGATCTGGGCCTTTGGCTTCTGTGTTTATCTGCATAGACTCCTATCAGCCAGTTGTTGTCCATGAATCAGATGGTGGTTTAATAGTTGAAAGCATTGCACTTCACATAGGTAGGTGCAGGGGAAGAAGGCTGTCCAGACCACTTGACGCCATCCTTCCAGAGTATTAACCCAACCATCTACCTCAATTGTTGAAGCCAGCCTGAATAGGCCCTTTATTTGATGTCTCATCTGGAGGATGCCACATCCGACAGTGCGACACTCCCTCATTACTGTCAGTCTGAATTATGTGCTCAAGTCCCAGAGTACAGGTTTAAATCCACAACATTCTGACTCACAGGGGATAGATTTTGGCTTTGTACAACCCTCCGAGATATCTGTGCTCCTCCAATTCTGGCATCCCCTGATTTTAATCACTTCACCATTGGCGGCCGTACCTTCAGCTACCAAGCTCATAAGCTCTTGAATTCCTTCCCTATTCCTCTCTGCCTCCCTTCCTCTCTTTCTTCCATTAAGACGCTCTTTAAAACTTTACCTCTTTGACCAAGCTTTTGGTCATCTGTCCGAATATCTCCTTACATGGCTGGATGTAAAATTTTGTTTGTTCCCATGAAGTGCCTTTTACTATGTTAAAGGTGGTATTTTAATACAAGTTGTTGTGCTGTTGGAGGAAATTTCTGCTTATCCAGCACTAGCTGTCAGATGCATGATCTCTTCTCTCGTCTGGAAGGAGGAGAGCATGCCGGGAGATCTCAGAGATGCAGTAATCGTGACCATCTTTAAAAAAAGGACAAGTCCAACTGTGGCAACTACAGAGGAATCTCCCTGTTATCAGCCACTGAGAAAGTCATCACGAGAATCCTCCTCAACCATCTTCTCCCTGTGGCTGAGGAGCTCCTCCCAGAGTCACAGTGCGGATTCCGTCCACTACAGGGTACAACGGACATGATCTTCACAGTGCGATAATTGCAAGAGAAATGCAGGGTACAGCACCAACCCTTGTACATGGCTTTCTTTGAACTTACAAAGGCCTTTGACACTGTTAACCGCAAAGGACTATGGAGCGTCCTCTTCCGTTTTGGCTGCCCCCAGAAGTTTGTCGCCATCCTCCGTCTGCTCCACGATGACATGCAAGCGATGATCCTGACCAATGGATCTACCACAGACCCAATCCATGTCCTGACCGGGGTCAAGCAGGGCTGCGTCATCGCACCAACCCTCTTCTCGATCTTCCTCGCTGCAATGCTCCACCTCACACTCAACAAGCTCCCCACTGGAGTGGAACTAAACTACAGAACCAGTGGGAACATGTTCAACCTTTGTCGTCTCCAGGCCAAATCCAAGAAGATCCCATCCTCTGTCGTCAAGCTCGAGCTACAGTACGCAGACGACGCTTGCGGCTGCGCACATTCAGAGGCTGAACTCCAAGTCATAGTCAATATCTTCACTGAGGCATACAAAAGCATGGGCCTTACACTAAATATCTGTAAGACAAAGGTCCTCCACCAATCTGACCCCGCCACATAACACTGACCCCCAGTCATCAAGATCCACAGTGCGGCCCTGGACAACGTGGACCAATTTCCATACCTCGGGAGCCTATTATCAGCAAGGGCAGACATCGACGACGAGGTTCAATACCGTCTCCAGTGCATCAGCGTAGTCTTCGGCCATCTGAGGAAGAAGTGTTCGAAGATCAGGCTCCCAAATCTAGCACCAAGCTTATGGTCTACAGGACTGTAGTGATACCCGCTCTCCTGTATGGCTCAGAGACATGGACTATATTGAGTAGAAACCTTAAATCACTGGAGAAATACCACCAACGATGTCTCCGCAAGATCTTGCAAATCCCCTGGGAGGACAGAAGCACCAACGTTAATGTCCTCGATCAGGCCAACATCCCCAGCATTGAAGCACTGACCACACTCGACCAGGTTCATTGGGCGGGCCACATTGTTCGCATGCCTAACACAAGACTCCCAAAACAAGCGCTCTACTCGGAACACCTACACGGCAAGCGAGCCCCAGGTGGGCAGAGGAAACGTTTCAAGGACACCCTCAAAGCCTCCTTGATAAAATGCAACATCCCCACCGACACCTGGAAGTCCCTGGCCAAAGACCGCCCTAAGTGGATGAAGAGCATCCGGGAGGGCACTGAGCACCTCAGATCTCGTCACCGAGAGCATGCAGAAAGCAAGCGCAGGCAGCGGAAGGAGCATGCGGCAAACCAGACTCCCTCAACGAATGTCTGTCCCACCTGTGACAAAGACTGTAATTCCCATATTGGACTGTTGAGTCACCTAACAACTCACTTTTAGAGTGGAAGCAAGCCTTCCTCGATTTCGAGGGACTGCCTATGATGATGAATAGTCTATCAAGTTAAAGGCAGTGGAGGGGTCAAGCGAGGTGATGGTGAGATAGAGCTGAGTGTCATCAGCCTACCTGTGGAGACTGATGGTTGTGTTTTCAGATGATGTCGCCGAAAAATGGAAAAGATAAATAACAAATTAATTGATCACCCAAAATGGAAAGCAAAATGGAGCACACTGCCTGAAAGGGCGGTGGAAGCAAATTCAATAATAACTGTCAAAAGGGAATTGGATATATGCTTGAAAAGGAAATATTTGTAGGGCTATGGGGAAAGAGCATGGGACTGGGACTAATTAGATAGCTCTTCTAAAGACCTGCCCATGCATGATGGGCCGAATATGCTCTGTCTATGCTGTATCATTCTATGAAAATGAAAGAAACGATAAATGCTCACAGTTGGGACTTGTCATCCATCCGAACTCATCCCAACCTGGCATTGTGTTACTGCCTCATATCTCACCGTGGTCTATTTTATAAAAGCTTTAAATATTCATTTTGTCAAAAGAATTGTTCAATTTCATGCTCGTTTCATGAGTTAAGAGTGAGTCTAGCTGTGATCTCAATGATTTGGGGCTTGCTTCTTCGCTGCATTTATAGTACAACCATTTATAGCCTCCAGCAGCCATGTCCTCGTCAGAAGGACTGCAATTTAACTAAGGTGGTTCTGTTGCTGTAGGTGGTGCTGTCATTTCTTTCTGGCAGTAGGTGGCTGAATTCAATGCCAACCAAATGGGGAAGAGTGACCATAATATGGTGGAATTCTGCATTAGGATGGAGAATGAAACAGTTAATTCAGAGACCATGGTCCAGAACTTAAAGAAGGGTAACTTTGAAGGTATGAGGCATGAATTGGCTAAGATAGATTGGCAAATGATACTTAAGGGGTTGACTGTGGATGGGCAATGGCAGACATTTAGAGACCGCATGGATGAATTACAACAATTGTACATTCCTGTCTGGCGTAAAAATAAAAAAGGGAAGGTGGCTCAACCGTGGCTATCTAGGGAAATCAGGGATAGTATTAAAGCCAAGGAAATGGCATACAAATTGGCCAGAAATAGCAGCGAACCTGGGGACTGGGAGAAATTTAGAACTCAGCAGAGGAGGACAAAGGGTTTGATTAGGGCAGGGAAAATGGAGTACGAGAAGAAGCTTGCAGGGAACATTAAGGCGGATTGCAAAAGTTTCTATAGGTATGTAAAGAGAAAAAGGTTAGTAAAGACAAACGTAGGTCCCCTGCAGTCAGAATCAGGGGAAGTCATAACGGGGAACAAAGAAATGGCAGACCAATTGAACAAGTACTTTGGTTCAGTATTCACTAAGGAGGACACAAACAACCTTCCGGATATAAAAGTGGTCAGAGGATCTATTAAGGAGGAGGAACTGAGGGAAATCTTTATTAGTCGGGAAATTGTGTTGGGGAAATTGATGGGATTGAAGGCCGATAAATCCCCAGGGCCTGATGGACTGCATCCCAGAGTACTTAAGGAGGTGGCCTTGGAAATAGCGGATGCATTGACAGTCATTTTCCAACATTCCATTGACTCTGGATCAGTTCCTATCAAGTGGAGGGTAGCCAATGTAACCCCACTTTTTAAAAAAGGAGGGAGAGAGAAAGCAGGGAATTATAGACCGGTCAGCCTGACCTCAGTAGTGGGTAAAATGATGGAATCAATTATTAAGGATGTCATAGCAGCGCATTTGGAAAATGGTGACATGATAGGTCCAAGTCAGCATGGATTTGTGAAAGGGAGATCATGCTTGACAAATCTTCTGGAATTTTTTGAGGATGTTTCCAATAAAGTGGACAAAGGAGTACCAGTTGATGTGGTATATTTGGACTTTCAGAAGGCTTTCGACAAGGTCCCACACAGGAGATTAATGTGCAAAGTTAAAGCACATGGGATTGGGGGTAGTGTGCTGACGTGGATTGAGAACTGGTTGTCAGACAGGAAGCAAAGAGTTGGAGTAAATGGGTACTTTTCGGAATGGCAGGCAGTGACTAGTGGGGTACCGCAGGGTTCTGTGCTGGGGCCCCAGCTGTTTACATTGTACATTAATGATTTAGACGAGGGGATTAAATGTAGTATCTCCAAATTTGCGGATGACACTAAGTTAGGTGGCAGTGTGAGCTACGAGGTGGATGCTATGAGGCTACAGAGTGACTTGGATAGGTTAGGTGAGTGGGCAAATGCATGGCGGATGAAGTATAATGTGGATAAATGTGAGGTTATCCACTTTGGTGGTAAAAACAGAGAGACAGACTATTATCTGAATGGTGACAGATTAGGAAAAGGGAAGGTGCAACGAGACCTGGGTGTGATGGTACATCAGTCATTGAAGGTTGGCATGCAGGTACAGCAGGCGGTTAAGAAAGCAAATGGCATGTTGGCCTTCATAGCAAGGGGATTTGAGTACAGGGGCAGGGAGGTGTTGCTACAGTTGTACAGGGCCTTGGTGAGGCCACACCTGGAGTATTGTGTACAGTTTTGGTCTCCTAACTTAAGGAAGGACATTCTTGCTATTGAGGGAGTGCAGCGAAGATTCACCAGACTGATTCCCGGGATGGTGGGACTGACCTATCAAGAAAGACTGGATCAACTGGGCTTGTATTCACTGGAGTTCAGAAGAGTGAGAGGGGACCTCATGGAAACGTTTAAAATTCTGATGGGTTTGGACAGGTTGGATGCAGGAAGAATGTTCCCAATGTTGGGGAAGTCCAGAACCAGGGGTCACAGTCTAAGGATAAGGGGTAAGCCATTTAGGACCGAGATAAGGAGAAACTTCTTCACCCAGAGAGTGGTGAACCTGTGGAATTCTCTACCACAGGAAGTAGTTGAGGCCAATTCACTAAATATATTCAAAAGGGAGTTAGATGAAGTCCTTACTACTCGGGGGATCAAGGGGTATGGCGTGAAAGCAGGAAGTGGGTACTGAAGTTTCATGTTCAGCCATGAACTCATTGAATGGCGGTGCAGGCTAGAAGGGCTGAATGGCCTGCTCCTGCACCTATTTTCTATGTTTCTATGTTTCTAAATGGTTTTGACATTTCCAACAATTCCTACCCTTAAAGGAATTGTCCACAGCAACACCAATGGAGTGAGGAGCAATGACGACAACATGCTTTATATAGGCTCTTTCACCAATATAGATGTCCTAAGGTGCTTCACAGAGGTATCGTAACGAAAATGGCTGCATTAAGAAGGAGATATTAGCTGTGACCACAGAGATGGGTTTTCAGGAAGGGTCTTAAAGAACGAGAGGGAGGTGGAGAGGCGGATGGGTTTTGAGGGGGATTTCCAGAGCGTGGGACCTAATAAGCTAAAGGCATGGCCGGCAATGGTGAGCTGAAAAGTGAGAGGGGGTCTGGAAACACAAGAGGCCAGAGTCAGAGCGAGGCAGAGTTTGGGAGGGTGGGAGGAGTTGCTCGTAGGTCTAGTGTAGGTTACAGAGCGAGGGAGGGGCAAGATCATGGAGGATTTATAAAGGACAGGAATTTAAAATCTGAGGCATAGTCAGAACAATAAAGTCACAATGAAGGTTGCAGGTGTACTGTCTATTGTCGCTCTGAGACCTGGCAAAGATTAAACAACTACACGTACCATTGTGTCGTTGCGTAAAAGTCACATCTGTGACTTTTGTTTTCCAGGAACAAATCAAGCCATTCGGCACAGTACAAAGGCGATTATAGAAAAGGGCTATCAGTGATATGAGTGCTGTTGTTAATAGCACTCTATAACTGAAAGTTGTTTGTATAAGATGTTATGTGATTGCTATTATTAAAGGTATTTCCATGTTGACTAACTGCTTTTTGGTGGAGCAACAGCATCTCAGTCACCCCCCCCCCACCCCACCCCCAACCACCAACTTACTGCTCTACCCCATTTATGCCCCGTCTGCTGCCATTCATCATTGAGCACCCTTCAAAAGTGAAGCTGTTAGATCACAAAACCCAGGAAAAGTGAGTTTCCGCAGCTCACAGAACAAGGCAACTCAGGCAGTTTATATTTCTAGCTGTAGCTGGTCACCAGGACAGTTGAGACAGTTTTCTAACACAAAAAATGCCTTAAATGTAAAAATAAGCTCGTTATGCAGCAATCACTGAATTTGGAATGATCTGCTGTAAATTCCTTTTCAGACCAGATACTTAACCTAAAGCCCAACACCAGACAAAGGGCTTGTGCTTTGAAAGGAAATTTTTCTAACGAGGTTATCACCCTTCTTTTAAATCAAAAGCAAAAGGTTATCATTGTCTGACTTTATAAAGGGTAGAAACAGGCTGTTAAGTGGAGTATGTATCTGTTTTTAAAAAATTATTTAAGAGTTTTAACCATTAAGTTACCAGTTTGTATTAATGCTTCAAATCATGTTTTGCCATTATCTTTTGAGGTTGTGCTGCTGTGTGCTCTGCCTGCCTTGTCTCACTGGGCCAGATCTCAGTTCTCTCGTCCTGCGTGAGCCTTGAATCAGCCACAAGATGGTCTCCAGTTGTCTTGGTTAACCCTTGCCACTGGACCAAGACCTAGCTCTGTCAAGCCCGTGTGGTGGCTGGTGTGCAATGGTCACCCCATATTAAAAAAATCCACACACAGGCATCTTCCACCCTTCAACATGCAGTTCGGGACCTGGAATATTAGGTCCTTCATTGAAACACCTGTGAACTCATCCCTTTTTGTCGTGGAAGCAAGTCATCCTCAATACGAGGGACTGCCTATGATGATGATGGCAAGGTATGCATGGCCATCCCCTTGTTCAGGTCCCCCTCTGATTTTCCCTGCCTTCCATTAGGAATCCACCTGGCATCCCCATAGCATCGTGTGGGTGAAATGGAATTGCACTGGATGGGGGGGGGGGGGATGGGGGGGGGGGTGGTGGCTGTTATCAGATCTACTTCCCACCATATAATTGCATCATGCATTACAGTTCCATTGTGTTATGTCGCTGTCCTGTATTTTGTGGAACAAACAAAGCCTATTATTTCAGTGGGTTTTCAGTACTTCTGAACAAGTTGGATGAAAGAAAGAAGAAAGACTTGTATTTATATAGCACCTTTCACAACCTCAGGACTAACCCAAAGCACTTTATAGCCAATGAAGTACTTTGGAAGTATAGTCACTGTTGTAATGTAGGAAACGCAGCAGCTAATTGCGCACAGCAAGTTCCCACAAACAGCAATGTGATAATGACCAGTTTTTGTTATATTGATTGAGCGATAAATATTGGCTAAGACACTGGGGATAACTCCCATGCTATTCTTCAAAATTGTGCCATTGGATCTTTTGCTTCCACCCCAGGGAGCAGACAGGTTTAATGTTTCATCCAAAAGACAGCACCTCTGACAGTGCAGCACTCCCTGAGCACTGCATTGGAGTGCCAGCCTAGATTTCTGTGCTCAAGCCTTTGGAGTGGGACTTGAACCCACAACCTTGAGTCAAGGGTGCTATCCACAGAGCCACCAGCTAACACTGGTATAAAGACTCTGGGTGGGGGGGACGGAATGGGTTCAAACTACTGAAGGTGCAGTGGCATAACACAAGTTCATGAAGCAACTGATATCTACAGTTTGCCTTCCTTTAGTTAATGTGGCTGGTAGAGAATCACCCCATTTTGGGCGATAATTTTTAAAAGTTTGAAAAGTTAACGCCAGGTGCTAACAATTTCAAGTTTTTACAAAAATTATCGTTTGCGCTGCAAGAGGAAGTCTTGGAGCACTAACGGCAGCAGGCAGGGCAGAGACCTCAGCAGCGTGGCACACTGGGCAGTGCAGTGATGCTATGTTGAAAGGGTCCTTCCCTCCCTTAAAGGGCAGGGCCATCACTGCAGGCTCTGCAATTTAAAAGGCGCCTACTTGGACCACTAAGGCCATGGCGTTCCTGTACAATCAGCCCGGCACTCAAGTAGAGTGCCAGGCCGAACGATCACGGGCAGGAACCTACGAAAAAAACTCCAACAAAAAAGTTACTTTTTTTTTAGTCACTTCGACCACCTCTCCCTTAATTATAGAAACATAGAAACATAGAAAATAGGTGCAGGAGCAGGCTATTCGGCCCTTCGAGCCTGCACCACCATTCAATATGACCATGGCTGATCATGCAACTTCAGTACCCCATTCCTGCTTTCCCTCCATATCCCTTGATTCCTTTAGCCGTAAGGGCCACATCTAACTCCCTTTTGAATATATCTAACGCACTGGCCTCAATAACTTTCTGTGGTAGAGAATTCCACAGGTTCACAATTCTCTGAGTGAAGAAGTTTCTCCTCACCATCGCCCCCACAGCAGCCGGTCACCCAATTCATGCCTCCTGTTGGTGCTTTTGCCTGGTGCTGCCACAGGGGGCGGATGTCAATTTCGGGTCCGGGCGTTACCAGGTCGATGTGCACGGTGATGACATCACAATCTCCGGGCGCAGCAGATCAGGGTGCTAACGGGATGCGCAAAGTCACCCAATTTCTTCCCCAGAGAATTTCAGATAAGAACAATTAAAACCAAATAAATGGGAGGATGACAACCATTGTGAGTGGACAGATCTGTTTTTGGATGTTTGATTATCAAATAGGCATAAGTCACAGTGTTTAAAGCAGCAGCCCAGAAACTAGGCAAAGATCATCAAGGGTTTCTGCGTCTGACTGCTGGAAGGTACTCGTGTTTGGATATTGGGTAGGAAAAAGATTCGGACTTGCTTGTGAGACTCTCTATAGTTGAATAGCCTGCTGACACTCACTGTCTAAGCTCACACATGACGAATAACCATTTGGGTGAGATATTGGAGGGCTCCTGCTATCTGCGGAGCTGTACCTCAGCAAGGAGTCAGAAGAGGAAGGTAGAAAATTGAGTCGGTTTTATAAAAATAGATTCCTATAATACAAGCTGCAGCAAAACATTCACTAACCATTACATTTCTCACTTAAATGATCAAACGTAATTGCTGCCAGTACTGAGGGAGTGCTTCCCTGTCGGAGGTGCCGCCTTTTGGATGACGTTAAACCGAGGCCCTGTCCACCCATTCAGGTGATATAAAGATCCCACGGCACCGTTCATAGAAGAGCAAAGGAATTCTCCTGGCATTCTGATCAACATTTATCCCTCAATCAACATCACTAAAACTGATCTATCTCATTGCTGTTTGTGGAACCTTGCTATGCTAAATTTAGCTACTGCAGTTTTCTACATTACAACAGAGACTGCACTAACAAAAGTAATTCATTGGTTATAAAGTGCTTTGGGATGTCCTCAGGATGTGGAAGGCACTACATAAATGCAAGTTCTTTCTTTCCGGACTCTATACGTCCCACTTGGTACATTGGGGCTGATGATTTTTTAATGAGACAGAGAGCTAACTCTTTTGATGAGGAGAGGGTCCTAATTAAACGAATGGAAAATCTTTGCCGGTCCTTAAGTGGAAGTTGCTATTGTAAAGATTGATTTTAACAACTGCACTTAGATAATGCCTTTAATGTAATTAAACTTCCCAAAGTGCTTCAGAGAGGTGAAATTAACCAGACACTGAACAGAGGTGGGAGAAGAATTAGGGTGATGACCCAAAGGCAGATCAAAGAGCTAGGTTTTGAGGAGGGTTTTGAAGGAAGGAAGAGAGTTAATAAGGTGGAGGGATTTAGGGAGAAAGTTCCAGAGTGTGGAGCTAAGACAGTTAAAAGCCTTCTGGCCAAAAGTACAGTGAAGGGGAGAGGGGGCGGCGAGGAGATGCAAAGGAGGGCAGTGTTGGAAGATCATCGGGTGCATGACGGACTATACAAAAGTAATTAATTAGCAATAAAGTGCTTTGGGACATATGATGGACCATTTGGTGTATGATGGATTGTAGGATGTATGGTGGACCATAGGGTGTATGATGGACCATAGGGTGTATGGTGGACCAAAGGGTATATGATGGACCATAGGGTGTGTCATGTATTCAACTGTCATTGTAACCCATATATAAACTGACCTAAGTTGTACACCGTGGGAACACTGACCACTAAGTGGTGAACTTGTGGGAGACACTCCTAACCTGGACTTTCAGGTATAAAAGGGGAAGCTTCACCCATCTTCTCCACTTCAGTGCTGGCTAATAAAGGTTACTGGTCATAGAGTGACCTCCTCTCTAGTATGGGCCTCGTGTGCATTTGTACTGTATAGTAAGGACGAGAAACTGGGATTCAAACCACACGAGCATGGCCACTTGCAGCACAGACGAAAGGTACTGTGTTGGTGATGATTGGGACGATTTTGTTGAGAGACTTCAGCAAAGTTTCGTCACTAAGGAATGGCTGGGACAGGATTCGGCCGACAAACGCAGGGCTCATCTCCTGATGGTTTATGTATCCAGGACGTACTCCCTGATGAAGGACCGCCTAGCGCCAGAGAAGTCGGCGGACAAGACTTTTGAAGAGTTCAGTAAGTTGATCGGGGAACACATTAAACCGGCGAGCAGCATGCATATGGCAAGACATCGGTTTTATACGCACCAGCGGCGAGAAGGGCAAAGCATTCCAGGCTTCGTGGCAGACCTCTGGTGACTGGTGAGCCTATGTAAGTTTCCAGATGCATGCACAGCGGAGATGCTGCGAGACGTTTTTATTGAGGGCTTCGGGCACGCTGGGGTTTTCAGGAAACTGATTGAGACCAAAGACATGACCCTGGCAACGGCGGCTTTGATGGCCCAGACATTTATCTCAGGGGAGGAACAGACCAGAATGATGTTTGACAAAAATCTTGGTTTAAATGCAGCAAATGGACAGGGAGTCAACATTGTTAATGCGGCACACAGTTCTCCAGGTAGACAGGGGCAATCAGACATGCCCGAGCATGTAGTCGAACCCAAAGGGGGAATTCAACAGAGACAATGGCTAGCTGAACGACGATTCATGCCATCGCAAGGGACAATGCGGCCAGTAATGGGGCCATCAACACCTGTCAATGGTGCGTTGAAGGACAGTTACTGAGACAGTCAGAGACGATCGACTGGTAATGGACCTTTTGTTTCCAACAACGGCTCATGTTGGAGGTGTGGAGGCAAACACACAGCCAGAGCTTGCAGGTATCAGCAATATACCTGCAGAAATTGCAATGTCAGGGGTCACTTGGCGCGTATGTGCAGGAAGCCTGCAGCCAAGTTGATGTACGAGGAGGATGGGCCCGATGTAAGCCCTACGAGGCCAAATGGACACTGAGGGAAATCGCTGGAAGCTGAAGTTCAACGAGTTCATGTGGAGCACATATACAGTTCATACACCAGGATGCCACCGATAATGATGAAAGTGCTCCTCAATGGCATCCCAGTTTCAATGGAGCTAGACACGGGGGCCAGCCAGTCCCTGATGAGTATCAAACAGTTCGAAAGGTTGTGGGCGTCCAAGGCCAGGAGGCCAAAATTATTGCTGATTGACGCACAGCTACGGACATATACAAAGGAGATCATTCCGGTAGTCGTGACCCACAAAGATTCGGAGAACAGATTGCCACTTTGGATTGTCCCGGGGGATGGTCCCGCACTGCTGGGGAGGAGTTGGCTTGCTGTCATGAACTGGAAATGGGGCGATGTCAATGCAATTTCTTCTGTGGAGCGAATATCATGCTCACAGGTCCTGGACAAATTTGACTCACTATTTCAACCCGGCATTGGCACTTTCATGGGGACCAAGGTAGTGATTCACATAAACCCAGACGCCAGGCCAGTACACCACAAGGCCAGAGTGGTGCCGTACGTGATGTGGGAAAAGATAGAAGGCGAATTGGACCGCCTGCTGAGGTAAGGCATCATCTCGCCAGTCGAATTCAGTGACTGGGCGAGCCCGATTGTGCCGGTGCTCAAGGCGGATGGGTCGGTCAGGATATGTGGTGATTACAAGGCCATCATCAATCGGGTGTCACTCCAAGACCAGTACCCGCTACTGAGAGTGGAGGACCTCTTTGCGACGCTATCCGGTGGCAAACTTTTTTCAAAATTGGACCTGACCTCAGCTTATATGACCCAGGAGCTGGCGAGTGAGTCGAAGAAGATGACCACCATCATGACACACAAGGGGTTGTTTGAGTACAACAGATGTCCATTTGTGATTCGCTTGGCCGCCGCGATCTTTCAACGAAACATGGAAAGTCTCCTCAAGTCGATTCCAAGGACGGTGGTTTTTCAAGACGACATCCTCATCACGGGTTGCGATACTGAAGAACACCTCCACAACCTGGAGGAGGTGCTACATAGACTGAACCGGGTAGGTCTGTAACTGAAAAAGGCGAAGTGCGTCTTCCTAGCTCCAGAGGTAGAATTCCTGGAGATGAGGGTAGCAACAGACGGGATCAGACCTACTGCGTCCAAAACGGAAGCGATCCAGAGAGCATCCAGACACTGTAACATGACGGAGCTGCATTCATTCCTGGGGCTCCTGAACTAGTTTGGTAACTTTCTTCCCAAATTGAGCATGCTGTTAGAGTCGCTACACATGCTCCTATGCAAAGGTTGCGAATGGGTCTGGGGTGACAGCCAGGAAAGGGCTTTTGATAGAGCACGCAATTTGTTATGCTCCAGCAATCTATAAACACTATATGGCCCATGTAAGAAACTTGTTTTAACGTGCGATGCGTCGTCCTATGGGGTCGGGTGTGTGTTGCAGCATGTGAATGCCAATGGTCAGTTACAGCCGGTAACTTATGCCTCCAGAAGTCTGTCCCAGGAAGAAAGGGGCTACAGGATGGCAGAAAAGGAAGCGCTTGCATGTGTATATGCAGTAAAAGAAATGCACCTGAAACTGTTTGGCAGGAAATTTGAGCAGGAGACAGATCACAAACCCAAAAATTTCTTTTAGCCGACAAAAAGGCATAAATGTGAATGCGTCGGCCTGCATACAGAGGTGGGCACTCACTTTAGCCACCTATGACTACACAATTCGGCACAGACCGGGCACTGAAAACTGCGCCGATGCACTCAGCAGACTCCCACTAGCCACCACCGAGGGGGCAACCGAGCATGCTGCTGAGATGGTCATGACTGTTGAAGCTTTCGAAAGCGAAGGCTCATCCGTGACAGCCCATCACATCAAAGTCTGGACTAATAGAGACCCACTACTGTCTTTAGTCAAGAAATGTGTCCTGAATGGGGACTGGGCAGCCACGTACGGGGCATGCCCTGAGGAATTTAAACCATTTCACAGGCGCAAGGATGAACTCTCGATTCAGGCCAATTGCCTACTATGGGGAAACCGAGTAATCATGCCCCAGATGGGCAGAGAGGCGTTCATCCGAGAACTCCACAATGAGCACCCAGGCATTGTCATGATGAAGGCAATTGCCTGGTCACACGTTTGGTGGCCAGGGTTAGATGCAGACCTGGAACTTTGTGTTCGCAGGTGCAACATGTGTGCCCAGCTGGGCAATGCGCTCAGGGAAGCCCCCCTTAGCCCCTGGTCCTGGCCCGCCAAGCCATGGTCACGCATCCATGGGGACTATGCAGGTCCTTTCATAGGAAAAATGTTTTTGGTTGTAGTCGACGCCTACTCCAAATGGATCGAGTGTGACATTCTCAATTCAAGCACATCCTCTGCCACGGTAGAAAGTCTACGGGCAATGTTCGCCACCCATGGTCTACCGGACGTCTTGGTCAGCGACAATGGCCCGTGCTTTACAAGCATTGAATTCCAGGACTTCATGGCAGGAAATTGTATCAACCATGTCAGAACGGCACCGTTCAATCCGGTCTCAAACGGCCAGGCAGAACGAACAGTGCAGATAATCAAACTGGGGATGCTCAGAATTCAAGGGGGTTCCATACAAAGCCGCTTATCACGCCTCCTGTTGACCAATAGATCCCGACCACACTCGGTCACAGGGGTTCCACCCACAGAGCTGCTAATGAAAAGGATGCTCAAAACCAGGTTATCTCTTATACACCCCACCATGATGTTGAGAGCAGGCGCCAGTCACAATGTGACTCCCATGACGGGAATGCGAGGCGCGATGTATTGATGTCAATGACCCTGTCTTTGTTTTCAACTATGCTACTGGGCCCAAATGTCTCGCAGGCACTGTGATTGCCCAAGAGGGGAATAGGATTCTGGTAACTAAACTTACCAATGGACAAATCTGCCGCAAACACGTGGATCAAACAAAAAGGAGGTTCAGCAACCCCATAGAAGAAGCAGAGGAAGAACACGATGTAGGTTTCACTCCACCACAGGTGACCGAACACCGGAACCAAGTGGAGGAGAGCCCAGTCACTGTGGGCAATCCCGACAGGCCTGAGGCACCGCAAACAGCACTCAGGCTAACGCCCAACAACTGGAGCCCCAACTCAGGCGCTCTACAAGGGAGCGTAAACCACCAGAGAGACTTAACCTGTGATCCCAATAAGACTTTTGGAGGGAGGTGATGTCATGTATTCAACTGTCATTGTGATCCATGTATAAACTGACGTAAGTTGTACACCATGAGAACACTGACCACTAGGCGGTGAACTTGTGGGAGACACTCCTAACCTGGACTTTCAGGTATAAAAGGGGAAGCTCCACCCATCTTCTCCACTTCAGTGCTAATAAAGGTTACTGGTCACAGAGTGGCCTTCTCTCTAGTATGGGCCTCGTGTGCATTTGTATTGTATAGTAAGGACATATTCGGGTGTATGGTGAACCATAGGGTGTATGGTAGACCATAGGGTGTATGATGGAACAGGGGCTGGAGCAGGTTAGTCAGTAATAAATACCAATAAAATTTGCAATTTTGCTGATCAATCCAAAACTACTGATGCTGAGGTAATAATGCATTGGATGCAAAATACCAATGGGAAAAGTGTGATTTTCACACTTACATCTTTCTATTACTCCAAAAGTTTCTAAACTTGCCCCAAAACAGATGCACTACATTACACTTCAAAGAAGTACTTCATTGGCTGTAAAGCGCTTTGGGCTGTCCTGAGCTGTGAAAAGTGCTATATAAATGCAAGACTTTCATTTTCTTTCTTAATATACAGTCTCCCATTAACAGCATTAGGAAATTACATAGTTTGAACATTTTTAAAGTTATGGGGGGAGAAATTCGGGAGTGCCCCATTTGGGGAGTTAACTTTTGAAAGCTGGAAAAATTAGCTCCAGGTGCAAATGATTTTCAGCTTACTGTAAATTCGGTGTTAGTGCTCCAGGAAGAAGTGGAGCACCAAATCAAGTGATACACTTCCTTCCTGGAGCGCTAAAGGACGCAGGCGGGGCGGTAGTGGTGCAGTGCTGTACAATGTCCCATGCAGCACTGCTGAGATTCGAGACTCCTTCCCCCCCACAGAGGGAAGGACCAATGCTGCAGGCTCTGCATTGGGACCAGTTAGCTGATCCCAGACGGCAGCCGCGATCTAGCCCAATCAGCCCCATGCGTTCCAGCAGAGTGCCAGGCTGATCGATTGCAGTCTAAGAGAAATGGGAAAAATTTAAATCACAAATTGCAACAATTTTTATACTTACGTTTCCAACATCCCCTTAACTTGCGCCTCTGAAGCTCCTGACCTCCCGAACAACGCCTCCTGCAGCTGTCGGTGTTGTCGCTCAGCGATGCTGCAGGGGACGAAACTGAAGTTTGGGTCCAAGGCGCTACCGGGGCGATGCGCACGGCAATGACGTCACGATCTCCGGCCACAGGAGATCGGGGCGCAAAGTGTTACCGCTGCAGCAAACCTCTCGCTCAAGTTAGCGGGAATTGTTCATCTCAACGTGCCCAGTCGGTAAGTCGTTAGCGCCCAGTTATTTCCGCCCAGAGGCGATAATGGGAGCCACTAAGGAGGCCAATTGCTAGACCGAGTAGTCTTTAGCCCAAACTGCAGCATTGCCGAGTATCAATAATAAATTTCAGTGAGATTAAGAGCTAGTCATAGCATTCCCCCACCTCACCAGTTTTATCAAGGACATTACAGTTTCAGGCCGCTGTCTTTTTGATTTCTGGGTTACTTAAGCAAAGATGTTTTTAAATTTAATATAATCAAGTCAATATAATGTTACTGTAAGGAAACGGAAAAAGACTTTTTTTTTGTTCATCTCCATTCCCTGATTTTCTCTCATTTCCTGAAGGTGCCAGGGTACAATTCCCCATGTGCCAGGCACCCTCTGGAACTTTGCCTTTCTGCACATGTAACCCTCAATAGCGAGTGGCGCAAGGCACAGTCTGACCCGAGTGACCGTTCCAGCCCAGCCAATCCTGTTCTTGCGAAGTGCACATACAAAAACAATAACTACAACTTGCATTTATATCATCCATTTAATGTAGTAAAATGTCCCAAAGAGCATTATCAGATCAAATTTGACACCGAGCCAAGGAGCCGAGCACAAAAATCTAGGCTGACACTATAATACACTGAGGGAGCCATCATCATCATAGGCAGTCCCTCGGAATCGAGGAAGACTTGCTTCCACTCTAAAAATGAGTCCTTAGGTGGTTAAACAGTCCAATACGAGAACCACAGTCCCTGTCAAAGGTGGGACAGATAGTCGTTGGGGGAAAGGGTGGGTGGGACAGGTTTGCCACATGCGCCTTCCGCTGCCTGTGCTCTCGGGTGAGACTCGAGATGCTCAGCGCCCTCCCGGATGCACTTCCTCCACTTAGGGCGGTCTTTGGCCAGGGACTCCCAGGTGTTAGTGGGGATGTTGCACTGTTATCAGGGAGGCGTTGAGGATGGCCTTGTAACGTTTCCTCTGCCCACCTTTGGCTTGTTTGCCGTGAAGGAGTTCCGAGTAGAGCGCTTGCTTTGGGAGTCTCATGTCTGGCATGCGAACAATGTGGCCTGCCCAGCGGAGCTGATCAAGTGTGGTCAGTGCTTCAATGCTGGGGAGGTTGGCCTGGTCGAGGACACTAATGTTGGTGCATCTGTCCTCCCAGGGGATTTGTAGGATCTTGCGGAGACATCGTTGATGGTCTTTCCCCAGTGACTTGAGGTGTCTACTGTACATGGTCCATGTCTCTGAGCCAAACAGGAGGACGGATATTACTACAGCCCTGTAGACCATGAACTTGGTGGCAAATTTGAGGGAATAGTCTTCAAACACTCTTTTCCTCAGGCGGCCGAAGGCTGCACTGGTGCACTGGAGGCGGTGTTGAATCTCGTTGTCAATGTCTACTCTTGCTGATAAGAGGCTCCCGAGGTATGGGAAATGGTCCATGTTGTCCAGGGCCGTGCTGTGGATCTTGATGACTGGGGGGCAGTGCTGTGCGGCGAGGACAGGCTGGTGGAAGATCTTTGTCTTACGGAAGTTTAGTGTAAGGCCCTTACTTTCGTTCACCTCAGTAAATACGTTGACTATGACTCAGAGTTCAGCCTCTGTATGTGCACAGATGCAGCGTCGTCAGCTTACTGTAGCTCGACCACAGAGGTTGGGGTGGTCTTGGACCTGGCCTGGAGATGACGAAGGTTGAACAGGTTCCCACTGCTTTTGTAGTTTAGTTCCACTCCAGCGGGGAGCTTGTTGACTATGAGGTGGAGCATGGCAGCGAGGAAGATTGAGAAGAGTAATGCACTGTTAGAGGTGCTGTTTCTTAGATGAGATATTAAACTGAGGCCCTGTTTGATCTCTCAGGTGGATGTAAAGTTCCCATGGCACTATATTGATGAAGAGAAGGGGAGTTAGCCCTGGTGTTGTGACCAATATTTATCTCTCAATCAACATCATTAAAACAGATTATCTGGTCATTGCTATACTTAGGAGCTTGCTGTGCAAATTTGCTGTTGCATTTCCTACCTTACAACAGTGACTACACTTCAAAAGTACTTCCTTGGTTGTAAAATGCTTTGGGACATCCTGAGATCATGAAAGGTGCTATATAAGTAAAAGTTTTATTTCTTTTAATGTTGGGGCGAAGGAATTCAGAGACGGAGGAAAGCAGAGTTTCCGGAGTGTTGTAGGGCTAGCAAAGTTACAGAGATAGGGAGGGGCATAGCCATGGAGGGATTTGAACACAGAATTTTAACATTGAGGCGGTGGTGGATTGGGAGCCATACGAGCACATTTTCAGCTGGATAGCAATCAGAAGCAGGGAATCCTAGCTGATTTTTTTCCCTCTTCCTCCCTAGCCCAGAGACACTGAGGCCAATTGTAGGATCTCTCACGCAGCCAGCTACTGGTGCCTCAACATCGCATGTTAAACAGTAAAAACAGGAACTTGACCAATGTTCCCTTTATAAACACCTGGCAGTAAAAACAATAATAGCCCTTTAAAACATTAGTATGATGAATTACCTCCAGAACAAGCCTTTATTATCCAAACAGCAAGAAAAGCTATAGTAAAGGCAATTGTATGTGCAGTGTGTGTGTGTGTGTGAGAGAGTGAATCACAGTTTAGGGTCGCTATCATGTAGTTTTAAATCCAACATTCTTGTTGTTGAATAGGTTGGCCAAAAATTGCTCAAAGTGAAACCAGACACTCTAGCCCCGATATTTATGAAGCCGCAGGGAGGATGAGGGTGAGGCTGAAAACAGCCGAAGAACCCGGCAAAGGAACTTAATGGCAGGACCTCATTATCATTTTTCCTTTCTGTTTCCTATCCAGCAGCCGGCTAAATTGACAGCCTGGTCGGCTGCCGGGAAGAAGAGCCAGCATCAGGAGGGCACAGCCGGAGACCCTTAAGAACGGTCCCCGGCAATCGGGATTGGTGGCTGGTCGACAAATAGGGCGGGGAGGGAGAAAGAGCCCGTGATCCTGGGTAGGGAGGAGCAGTCGGCAATCGGGAGGGGAAAGAGAGAGGTGCAGTCAGAAGGACGGGCCTTCAGTTATTGGATGTGGTGGAGAGAGAAGCTTCGATCGGAAGGGACGGGCATCAGTAATTGGGAGGGGAGGGGGAAGAGGGAAGTCTCAATCCGAAGGGACGGCATCAGCGATTGGAGGGGGGGGGTGAGAGGGAACCTCGATCAGAAGGGGCGGGGTGTTAGCGATTGGAAGGGGGGTTGGGGAAGAGCGAAGTCGTGATTGCCGAGGGGGGGCGCAGTTGGCCAAAGGCTTCCTTTAGAAGCCGGAGGGGGGAAGCTCCTGTTGTTCTTGGCCCACAAGGAATGCTGAGAAAGTTAACTGACCCTGTGGAGCTGGCAGGTCCAAACTCCCTTTCACTACCAGGTTTCCTGACCCCTGGGAAACCCGTAGCAATAGCGGTGAGTTTTAAATCAGACTCCTACCCTGCAACAGTGACTACGCTTCAAATAACCTGTATGTCATTGGCTGTAAAACGCTGTGGGACTTCCTGACGTGCAACTGCTTCTTTTCTTTTTCCCAATTGCAGTGTGGGATCCCGATTTAAATATGTTAACTAAGTGTCCCGACTCTCCATTTGGTCTCCCTGATATCGCCACCGTGAAAATGGGGCGTGCGTCGTGGGTTTGGGACACGTTCTCATATTTAAGTCTTGAACCCCCACATCCCCCTGGCCCTATACCACTCATCGTTGGGGGGAGCGGGGTTAATATCGAGGTCGATAAGTCTGTTTATTTTTCGCTTTAAAAAGTCTGTTCCTCTTTAAAAAATAGTCTATTCCCCGCTCATTTCATGATAATCATTCGTTGTTAAAGAATTGAATTTCAATAGCATTGAAATCAGAGCTCAGTCCACAATCCCACCTCCTGCTCCGCCTCCATTCTGCCTCCTCCCTTTTATTGTGCACTTGGCAAAAGTTAGTAACCCTATCAAAAGTTGTCAACATGATGAGAAGTGTTAGGAGTGACACTTATGTTAAACAAGAGTGATTGATTGGAACCTCTTTAATTCATTTTTTTTGATTGGGGGGGGGGGGGGGGAGGAAGCAGCATTTTTTAAAGCATGTAAAAATATAAATGTTTAACCCCAAATGATTGCCACTCCGAATAAATAACATGACAGGTCTGACCCACATAGACACTATTAAAATGCACAAATGAAAGCTTTGCAAAATACTTTTTTTTTTAAAAAGCATGCATTTCACGACAACCGAAAAGAAAAAACATGTCAGCCCTTTAAAGAAATACATTGCATCAATATCTATGCGTATTTTGTTTTTTTTCTGAAAAAGGAGGCAATTTTATTGCAGCGTCTTGGAGGGAGTTGGCCAGGTTTTACCAAGTGCTGTTGGAACGGCGGTGGCCCCTCGGAGCGTGCGTGCTGGCGGCTCACGCTGCGGGTATATAAGGAGCGCGGGAGCTCTCTTCTGTCTGTCTCCTGAACTCTGGAGCAGCGTTTAAAGGACCTTCAGCTGGGAATCGCGCCCCTCCGTCTCAACAACGCCGTACAATGGATCCCAAATGCCCAGCTCTCTGCCCGACCTGTGCAGACTCAGCTTGCAGCGACAACTCCGTGAAGGTAACAAGGAATTAGGCGGAAATCGATTTAAAAAAAAATTCTTTCACGAAAAAAATCGCATCATTTAAAAAAAAATTAACATGATATGTTTAGTTGCAACTATTCCAGAAGCACTTTCATTGTTGGGTAAGTTATTTTTTTGAGGGGAAATACTGCAAGAGAGAATAAGTGTGCTACCTCACGCTCATTTATTTTTAATTTACTTGTTATGCATTTCTCGTTTCATTTGCAAAAAAAAATATTTTTACACTTTTTGCAGAGAAAAACGGTGAGAAAAAAGTTATGCATACAATAGCCCTTTCAACCAGTTTCTTCGACTATTGATTCCCCCCGCCCCGTTACAAACGTGTTTCAGTAGATTTTTTTTAAAGATTGTATATGAAGTGCATTGAGAATAATGCAAGCCCCGGCACTGAGAACAGAGAAGTAATCTGATGCCCTTATTTCTTGTTTTGCACCATGTTTGCTGTTCGCTGTTCGCTGCCTGGGCTGGGGTGAGTTTCCCAGAGTGTTCCACTGGGTAGCGTTAGTATCCTGCTTGTGTGCTGCTAGACTCTCTGGTTTGACTTTACTGTAATATCCTTAACCCGAGGAAACCGATCTATGATTTCTGATACATCATTATAATCCATACTCATTTAAAATAAATTTTAAAAAATCTAGGTTAGACTTCAGATAGTGACTTTTAAAAAAAAAAAAACTTTTTTTCAAAAGAATTCTAACTAAGTGTTTTTTATGGACCCTCCAATTTTCTATTGCCAAGAAAATCGGTCTTTATGAATTAAAGAAACAACCGTACAGTTCTATGAATGACACACACACTGCTCAGGCGTGTGTTTCTGTTTCATGCATGTAGGTGTTGAGACATTTTAAAATATTTTAGTGGGATTTTCAGTACAAATTTTTCTTAATCTGAAAGTGAAAATGCAATTTCTGAGGGGTTCTAATGCTTTCAACCAGTTTTAAGTTAATTGATGAAAAACTTCAAGGACATTGGAGCATACTGTTGTAAAGTATTTAAGCATAGAATAGTACAATAAATGTAATGATATGTGTTTATAAAAAAAATCAGTATTTGCTGGAACCTGCCCTGGATTCAGATGTAAACCCAGGAACATAGATTTAAGAACTGTTTTTTTTTATATCTACTTTTTAAATTCAATGGGAACTATAACTGAGCAATTATTTGATATTCTTACTATTAAAAACTTTTTAAATTTAAATATCCTAATCCACTGGGAGGATAGTTTTTTTTTTAAAGAGTGTTTATTCAAACAGAAAGGTAAGGTAAATTCGATGGAATCTCACAGATTTGCATTCGATTTTGACAGTTATAACCCAGAATCTATAACCTGTTGTGCAGTTATTGATGATAATCAGCACCTCCCACACACACCCAAAGTGTTTTTGTTCTGGAGTTTTATACTGCAGAATATCACCAATGTAGGGTGTCTGTACCATGGGCTGGGTACCGTGGACAGTACCAGATTGCATTTTTGTGCTTGTAACCATTGGTTACTAGCTCCAAAATTAGCTTAATTGCTGGTCGAAAGTAGTAGTCCTGTGTACAGGGAGACCTTATTAGCAGTTTGTGGGAGTTTTAAAAAAAATCTACACCATTTCAAGAATTAATATCAACCTGTTCTGAACAGATAATGTGTGTCTCAGATTGCAAGAGATTTTTTCTCAATCAGTTTTCATTCTCCTGTTTCACTCTTGGTGTAGCAGACCAAACTGATGTTATCAAAGCTTGTAGACAACACGCTAACGTTGACTGGGCTAGATACTGGAATGCATATTTCCCATTCTGCTCATGTTACAAGGATAATATCTGGACTCTGACTCAATGTAATGACATTACTTTTTAACACTGGATCAGATCTGATCATGACCATTTTACAAATCAAGGTCATTCTTTTGAGTTTGTTGTTTTTGGAGCAAATGGGGATTTGGACTTAACAGCATCAGGGACGGCAAATGCTGCTAAGATATTACTATAACCATGCTATAGTCTTGTCAAAATAGCATAACACGTGGTTTTAGGATATTGAGATATTTGGGAATCAGCAATTTCAGCTGATAAACTTTAATTTCCTTCTTTTTTCTCAGGATAGAAAAATGTCTCCATCCAGGCAACTGCTGTTCATTTCCATCGCTTTCACAATGTACATTCTAGATGGAGTGACTGCAGCTGAAACACTATGTGGTGGTGAGCTAGTGGACACACTACAGTTTGTCTGCGGTGAAAGAGGATTTTACTTTAGTAAGTTAACCATTTTTGTACTGAAAATTCAGGAACTAAAGAACTATCTTGATGTGTGTAAAGCTTGCTGAGTCTGATTTTTTTTTTTCCCTGTTACTAAAAATTCTTGTGTATTCTTATTGGTTTTTCTTGTTGTTTGATGATTACTTTTTGCATGTTGGGGGAGGGGTCCCCTAATCTAAATCTCCATTTACTACAACAACACCAACTTGTATTTATATAGTGCCTTTAACGTAGTAAAACATCCAAGGTGCTTCACAGGAGTATTATGAGACAAAAAAGTGCCTGTGTCTCCAATTACTTGGAGCTATTGTGAGGTCTGCCAATCTGTTTCAAGACCAGAAGTGTCCAGTTTTTTTTGGTGTCTCCTAAACTGTAGATCCGTTTAGATCTACAGCCATTCCACATCTTGATCACCTGACCGTGCCATTTGATAATGACTTCCTTAAAGACAATACACTCCACTTTAGTGAGTTTGTGTCACATTTAGTGTTCTAGGTTCTGCAAAACAAACAGAATGGGCATGTAAATTGGCAGTGCGAAATTTAGGATCGCGTTCAGATTTTGAGGTCCAAAATTCTGCGTTTGGATTCCAGGCTGTCATTGAAAATTCCAGAACTGAGATTGATAAATTTTTGTGAGATAAGGTATATGGGTCAAAGCCAGGCAAATGGGTATTGAGATACAGATCGGCCATGAGCTAATTGAATTTCGGAAAAGGTTCAAGGGGCTGAATGGCCTACTCTTGTTCATGTGCATGAATCCCAGCCTGGATTTAATACAACTCAGTCCATCAAAAGGGTTTACGGAACTAATGGATATTATTTGCATTCACTTGGAATATCTTGCACTGTAAAGTAAGGATTTTCAAATTGTGTTTCCTTACAAGGCAATAATGGAAGGAAAAGCATTTTTCTCTAAGTTGGGGTTATGAGAAGAGGCTGTGCCACTCACTGGGCCCAGAGAAGCTGTGATTCTTAACTTTCCAAATCACACCTCCTGAGTGACTGAGGCCCTCCCAGAGGTGCCATGTTAGTGACGATTAATATTGCTTTTAAGCAGAACTGGAAACAAATCTACAAATTCCTGTATACTGACGAAGAGAATACTCCCTTGGGTTAGGATACTTTATTAAAAAACATAAGTTATTGCTGTTCTTCAAACATTTGAACTACAGACAGTTTATTAGCAATCTTTCCATTATGTTAGTCAATAATAAATGCGACTGATAATTCTTATAATGATAACCTCCTCAACTATAAATAAAAAGCTTCAAATATATCATAGTCCTGCAGCCAATCATTGAGGAAACCTTAAATAAAATGTGGCATTTCCTGCAAGCATCGCACTTGCTCAGTGTACAATGAAAACCCCTCAATTACATTTAAAAAGTTCCTTTTTGTTGACCACAGACCTCATTGTAACAGAGAAAAGGAGCAATTAGCAGGCAGGTGTCCAGTGTCATAAATTTGGATCTCGAGTAAACTGTGGATAAACTCATTTCCAAGCCTGCACTTATGCTGAATAAGCACATTTTCTCACGTGTTCTCTCTCTCTCTCTCTCTCTCTCTCTCCCTCGTTTGACAAGGACACAAAGCTAAACCACTCTGCAGATATTCACAATGGAGTGCTTGTTTATTTCCACATTCTTCTGATTAAAGTAATACTGCTGCAGCATTCCATCGTTCATTTAAAGACATTTTTAATGATCTAGGCTTTTTGGAACTATACTCTGCTGAAGAAAGGGGTGGGGGAATAAAGAATTTCTTTTGTTTTTTTGCATGTGACAGTTTTAGTCCGGTGTCCCCAATTATTGCATCTGGTCTTCAATAGTTGCCTATACAAACAAATTGGCATCATTTTAAAACAAATGTGCTGCAACCTGATTTGAACCAATTCCCCCAATTTATAGGACTTTGCTGACCAATGATAGCGTAGTTATGTCTTGCATCAACACGCCTCTATTCTTGTTTATCTTGCTGATCATCTGGAGATCTTCACAAGTGAAGGAACATACAGTCAAGATGAAAATAACAATATGAAGAGGGGCCTTTCTTTTTAAGAGAAAGATAAAGCCTTTGCACGGAAATGCGACTCTTTCATAACAATGTGGCTTAAGTGTTTTTCTGCGTGCACCTACAACAGAAAGTGATGCTATCTACAACACCCAAGAAAAAGGAATGCTGTGATCAGTGAGATTCCCGAAACGATAATCACTGTCTGCAGTCCCTGAGCTACAGGGAAAAGTTAACATAAGCACAGAGTTCATAGCGAACTGACATAAAAGGTGATTGCCCATTACCTCAGCCAAAGTTATCTTTTACTCTGATCCTACAGTTGATGCCATATAGTTCATTGGACCCCTCTTTCATTGCATGCCTTTCCTGCTGTGTTGGCAAGGTCAACTGGCCTCTGCTTTTTTTTTTGGCATAATCCATAAATTTTAGTTTCTTTCTTCAGCATTAGTCAATATTAACTGGAAGCCTCCTCGATACTACTGAAGCGGCAAGAAAAATAAAAATTTCTCCCATCTTTCAGGCAGAGCGACTGGACGATCCAATAGCCGTAGACAGAACCGAGGAATAGTAGAAGAATGTTGCTTCCGCAGCTGTGACCTGGGCCTTCTAGAACTCTACTGTGCAAAACCTGTCAAGAAAGAGCGAGATCTCTCTGGAACACCTTTTAATCTTTTACCATCAGGAAATAAGGTATATGGTTGTTTCATTGCTACTTTCACCAGTAAAATGATCTTTTATTTTAAGCCATTTTCTCTCAACAACTTTGCACCTCCATGCCATCCTGCTGCAATTTTTTTTTCGGGGGTAGTTAAGTAAATCTGTTGTATACTCCTGCCTTCTGCCGTCCAATTAAAGGTCTTCATTTCCAGTTTAAAAACAGTTGCAGTCATTCTTCCCCGCCCTCCCTCCCAAACTATTGGATTTATTGGCTTTTTATGAAGGATTTCTGTTGTAGCCTACTTTGTATCAGCAATGGTCAGTACAATTAATTATAGGCTGCTACATTTCAGAGCAAATCTGAGAGGGACATGTTTTGCTAATTTTCTTCCCCATTATATTTTGACTATTCTATAAAACGCATTTTAATTCTCCTTATGCTAAAATAATTTTGTCAGCGAAATCTTACCAAATTTATTTCCTTTCTTTGTATTCTTTATTAATCACAATTAACTACTATTTCACAAACTCTGAAAGTTGCATGATTATGCCGTAGGCTGACAACATAAGTGGAGTTGGGTTTAACAGCCTTTACTCTTGCTGTGTTAGTACAGTGCCATTGCTAACATATGGGTACATGATATACTACATAAAATGATACAGCACAGAAGGAGGCCATTTGGCCCATCGTCCCTGTGCCAGCTCTTTTGAAAGAGCTATCCAATTAGTTCCAATCTCCTGCTCTTTCCCCATAGCCCTGCAAATTTTTCCTTTTCAATGTATATATATATCCAATTCCCTTTACTTTTGAATCCACCATCCTTTCAGGCAGTGTATTCCAGATCATCATAACTCGCTGCGTTTAAAAAAAAACTATTCTCAACATCTCCCATCTGGTTCTTTTGCCAGTTGTCGTAAATCTGTGTCCTCTGGTTACTGACCCTTCTGCCACTGGAAATGGTTTCTCCTTATTTAATCTTCGCAAAGCCCTTCATAATTTTGAACACATACACAACCCAGTGTAAGAAGTTAAGAACTCGCTTTCTTTCATTATGCACCTAAAACTTTCACCAAATGATCAAAACCTGACTAATTCCAGTTGCTAACTATTCATTTATTGAAGGAATTTTGCAGTATGGGAAACATCAAATGAATTGGTTTCCCCTGTGATATAAGTGCTACCATTTTACTTTCAACATCTGTGCTGTTGATTTAAGCCTTTTCTTTTATCTTTTAAACACCAGTACAATATTAAGAGCGTCCAAGACTAAAGAGATTGTTTCATTTTAAAGTAAAGAACCATGTTGAAAGAGACCATTCAACGGATGTTCCCCGGCAGGGAATCACAATGCACCACCTGCTCGCTAGAGTGTTCAAGAAGGCTAGTTTATTTTCAGTTGCACGGCTGTCCTTTTGATCTCACCTAGAACACTACCAGACAAGGTCATGGCAGTTGATTCCATAACCACAGGAATGGATCATTTCACCCAATAAGCTCACTGTTTTGGTTGATTTCAACCCAACCTTCCTGCCTTCTCACTTTATCTCCATCCATTCTGCTTGTTCACCAGATTTTTTCATGAATAAGCAGAATACCCCTCAGGCTTTCTAATTTCGTGCCCGGCAGCTTCTTAAGGACAAGTGGTGAGACTCTGCTGTCCACATGGCTCACGTAGCGCAAGATGTGTGAAGACAGAATTGGGACTAGAGAGTCATCACCTGAACTTTGACCCATGCCTGCACCTAGTGAGGCTCCATGCCCCCAGTGCAACTTTTAACCATTAGTGATCTGTTGTTTTGGATTCGCTCAAAGTTTTATCTCTGGACTTTTGAAAAATACTACAATGTTCAGAAAGGAAAAACAAAACCACTTCGATCTCTTTTTAAGACCTTGTTTAACAGTTAACAGTAGTTCATGCTGTGGTTCTTCTTTGCTGTTTGTTCAGGGACTGGCAGTGCTAAGCTAATGAACAATGGGGACATGGTAGTTATCAGTTATCTGAAGCTCAGAACATCAGATAGCCTTTTGATGCTGTTATAATTGTAAAATGCAATTGGCATCGTTGCTAATACTATTTGTTTTCAATTGCAGGAAAGCTTTAGGAAGCCTTTGGTTGCCAAGTATTCCAAATATGACTTCTGGCAAAAAAGATCTGCCCAGCGTCTGCGAAGAGGCATTCCTCCAAGTTTCATGGCCCAAAGGCTCAGGAGGCAAGTTGAGGAAGTCCAGAGCTTACAGTATGTCAAAAAGCACAAGGCACTTCTGACTCTCCCTGTCAAACCGCCCCTCGAAGTCCGAGCGTCATCAAAGAAATACTTCAGTCAAGAATGATGAAAAATTTTGCACATTTCTTGTGATAAAAGACAGGGATTATAGCTTTGTACACGACGTCATTTCTGTGGCATTCCAACTGAATTCTTCCCCCGCCCTTCCCCACTACCTCGACCTCCCTTCCCTGCCCCCGCCCCTCCATTCCCTTACCCTTCCATCAGCCATCAAAGAAGTGCACTGATTCTCAAGCGGCCTGGTAGAAGTGATGCCTGGTGGGCAAAAGAAGTCGCAGCGTCTGAGATGTTTGGGCCAAAGGGGTCACGCCGCAGACTACAATTTGTTTTATACAAATGTCTCGCGATGCATTCTAGATAATGTGTCCTGATTGTTCTGCACCTGTACAAGAAGGGATATCAACACTTCGTGGAATACCTAGTGTCATCCAGATCCTGCACCTTTTTTTTTTAAACAAGATGAGATTAGGAGGACTAAAAACCGTGGTGTGCGCAGTCTTGCATTGCCACAGATTGCGTCGATTATTTTTAATTATTTTTCTTTCAACGGCACTATTTCTGATGAACGATAAGTGTGGTCACACACACACACTTGTTACGGTGCTAACTTGCTTTGAAAGAAGCAAAAGAGCTGACTCGAAGAATTGGGATTTGATAAATGCACGAACATCAAACAGAACTTGAAATTAACTTTTCCGTTTTAGGAAACGTGTTTTTAAAAATTAAAAAAAAAAAATTAGCTTGGTTTTGGCGGTGCAAGATAGGCAAGGAGAAGACAAAAGGCACAAAAAGAGACACAATCAAAGGGAAACAGCAGTGTTGTAATGATTTTTTCTATGTTTTGCAATTAACTTTATTTCTTATTCATAGTTACTTGCTTTGCTTTGAAAACATACTTGAACTCATATACTTAGTGTCCAGGGTCAGATCTTTTTGGAATTAGTCTGAGCTATATCTTGCAGTGTTGAGCCGCCAAGCTATTAAAAGTAATGGCACTGCGTAAAGGCATTATTTATTTTATGTAAAATATATATGAAAATTGGTCCAAATAATGTACTTAGCACTGATGAGCAACTGCAAAGACAGAAACTATTTTGTCTAATTTTGTACTAGTAAAGCTTTCGTAGATGCTTTGTACCAAAAATTAAAAGTCTCTCTCTCTCTCTCTCTCTCTCTCTGTTATTTGGTGTTGGAACCTCTGTGAGGTGTCTTGATTCAGCCAGAGAACCTCAGGCCTCTCTCTTTCTTTTTGGAAACTGTACCCATGCTCACTGCTGTCAGCCGTGGTATAATCAAGTGCAATTACTTGGTTACAGCTCATCTCTTGTTTTTCGACCCACAATTGTGTTAACAGCTTTTGTTTCTTAGCAGTTTTGTGAATCACTTCTAGTTTGAGTGACTTCACGTTATATTCACCATTGCTTTGTCAAATTAAGAAAGCTTCAGTTTTTTTCTTAAAAGAAAATGAGCTCAAAATTACATAAGTAGTACTCGGAAAACCTAGTTCTTTGTCAAACGTTTGCATCAGCCAGTATGAAGGGAAACATCCGCAATCGCATTAGTTAAATAAAGCTTTTTACTTTTTTAAAAAATGTTTTAGCAGATACAGTTAAGGTGTACTCTCCTGTTAACTAATATAATGTCATGTATTTAACGTGCACTCAACCAACACTAGACACTAGAGGAAGATGAGATTCACGATCATTGTACTTTTGTTTTTAATATCAATAAAAGCAATTTATTACAATACATTTTTTTCGTTTTCTCACTTCTCGTGCTCTAGTTTAAACTGTGGCGCAAACAACTGCAACAAAATATTTCTTGGACCTCAAGGGATTGTAATACAAATGATTTCAGGAATTGCTTGGAGTGTACCTCCAATAATTCTGCTGTTAAAACCAAAATAAGATTGAAATGAACATGCTTCCGACTTTAATTTACATGTCAAGGGATCCTCCATTATATAATGAGCTCTGTCAATTAGTAAATCACAATTGGATTGTCTTCTACAACAGAGCAACATTACAAAACCAGCATTGTGTTGCACTCCACAGTGCAGAGGGAGATTTGCAATTGCAAAAGTGAGGTGACTCCGTCTAAGACGTAACCGGCTACTCGGGAAAGTGCGTTGGCTGCTGACAATCGAATTACAAACATTTTTTTTGCATATACCATGGTTTCAATTACTTAATTCAATCACTACCTTAAAGTTGGCAAAATGCTGGAACTAGGTATTTGACTTATCAAGAGTTGTTTCAAATAAGTGACAAGTGGTATGGGTGGTTTTCAAATCTTTGTTTCGCTGCACTGAAAAAAAAGATAATTTTGATGATTCCAAAACAAATATGTTTTATGGTGCTCTTGCACGTGTGGTGGTATCTATCCATCTTCTTGCGTGTTCTTTAAACTGCTGAGATATAACTGAATAGTCATTCTGAACTGGCTGGGCTCTTCCTTTCCTGTTCGCATCAACATCTCTTGAACTGCCAGCAGCGAATGCTCAAAATCATCTGTCAACAGTGCAGAGGATTAGTGGAAAGGGCTATGTCAGAGCTGCAAGAGACCTTTGTCCTCTGCAACCCTAGGGCTTTTAGAAGGGAAAAGACATCAGGCACAGCACGATCTTCACTGGCTGTGTTCCTAGTATAATTCTCTTTGCTAAAGAAAGAACAGACTGTTTCTTTTTTGTTTGTTTGATGATATCTGCCTCGTTCCAAGTTGAAATAGATTTTGGGAGTAGATATCTGCAAAATTCATGCTTCCCATCATCAGTCAAATAAATGGTTTGCCAAAGAGAAATTCTTATAGGCATCAATAAGATTGGGGATGGACATTCATACGGGAATGTCGGGGAGCAACAGAGCAATTGGGTCTAGCCAGGCTGTCCCCTCATAACTTTTACAGTCGTGATATTTATTGGACAATAAAAAAATGATTAATCTTTATAGCAGAACTTTTCGAAGTTTTCATGTAGGCAGCTGTACAGAAAGTATTAGGAAAATTGCCCATTGTTACCTCAGGGCTGGAAGACCAGTCAAAAAAATTGGAATGTTTGTCTGTGCACCCACCCTGAGTCACAGCCCAACCTAAAATGGGATTCAGAGAAATTAGAGGTGAAAATAACAGCTGAACGTGTGCAGAATTGTGTGGTTAGTGAGGGGTGTTATGGATGTAATCAAAGCGTTTATGGCTTAATGAATGGGAAGGTTTTGAACTGTTGCCACAGAGAATAGTCATTTTTAAAAAAAAAAGTAATTCAGAAAGGTTGTGCAGCATAACAACAACTTGTATTTATATAGTGCCTTTAACGTTGTAAAATGTCCCAACATGCTTCACAGGAGGGCAATCAGACAAAAATGTCATACCAAGCCAAAGAATGAGACATTTGAACAGGTGTCCAAATTCTTGATCAAAGGTAGGATTTAAGTGGAGAGAGAGGTGAAGGGGTGTGCGGAGGGTATTCCAGAACTTAGGGTCTAGTCGGCTGAAAGCAGTGGGGGATGCGCAAGAGGCCAGAGTTGGAGGAGCCCAGAGTTCTCGGAGGATTGTAGGGCTGGAGGAGGTTAGAGATTGGGAAGGGTGAAACTATGGAGGGATTTGAACACAAGAATAAGAATTTTAAGATTGACTCGCTGGTGGATAAATTTTGCAAATGTTTTCATCTGAATTTTTCCTCTGGAATATATAGCTGTTCAGATCAGCAACAAACATTGCTGGGATTTCTTTTGTCCTCGACAACCAATTGAAGTGTCATTTACCATCAGGGTTTATAACAAAAAAAAATGTTGCAGTTTATGTGGAGCACAAAATTCGAAGGCCTAGAAATTGGATATAGCTACAAAAGGAGCAGTGTTAAGGCCCAATGATAAGCTGCGCCACCTCAAAATAGTCTAGGTGGCGGCATCTCATTAACATGATTATAGTCATGATTTCAGCGCATAAAAACTGCTCATTGATTTGTCACTCAACAGGTGGTCCAGGGGCCAGTCAAATTCCCAGTTCAGAGTGGCGCAGGCTTTTTCCACTACTTAAAGGGGAGATGCATTGATGCTACAGCACTTTATTGTCAGGGACATTCCAAGTGTAGCTGGCACAAGAGGAGGAAGAAGAAAAAGCAGAAGAAGAAGGAGGAAGAGTCGGAGTTCCAAAGTAATGGTGGTAAATTGTCATCATAGGGAGTGAGTCGGGAGATTTTTGGACGCAGCTCTGGAGACACTGGTTGTGGTCGTGGTGAGGAGGCAGCTGTCCTGTTACCCCACACTGGCATGAAGCCCTCGCCATACACCGCCCGAACAATGTGGCAGGTGACAAGGTGGATGCAGAGAGGATATTTCCACTCATAGGCAAAATTAAAACCAGGGGACATAGTCTTAGAATAAGGGGCTGCCCATTTAAAACTGAGACGAGAAATTTGTTCTCTCAGAGAGTTGTAAATCTATGGAATTCTCTACCCCAGAGAACTGTGGAGGCTGGGTCACTGAATATATTTAAGGCAGAGATAGACAAATTTTTGAGCGATAAGGGAGTAAAGGGTTATTGGGAGCGGGCGGGGAAGTGGAGCTGAGTCCATGATCAGATCAGCCATAATCTTATTGAATGGTGGAGCAGCCTCGAGGGGCCAAATGGCCGACTCCTGCTCCTATTTCTTATGTTCTTAGATGGCCGCTATGTGGCGACGAGCACTGGTGCCAAGGTTGGCCATCCAGTGCCGAAAGAAGTTTAATGACCACATGGGTGGTCAAGGTGAGTGAAGGTTTCAGCCAATGTCATATCCCACCATATGTACCACAAGCCTCACACTGCTCAATACACCACACTCCCAGCACTCAATTACCAACAATCTCTACTTATCACCACACGCACCTCACAATCTGAGCTTCACTTCACCCTCACAACTTTACCACTGCTGCAACGTTCACACCCACATCTCACACCTTGCACACACGGACAGCTACTCAACTATCACAGGCACGTCACCCAAACACATTGCACCAGACTCACTTACACACTTCTCTTTCTCGTGCAGGCCAAGGTGCCTCACAACTGGAGGGAGCAGCAGCAGACAGGTGCAGGGGGGAGGGGGATTGGGAGGGCGGCAGGCAGAAATGCATGACCTCAGCTAGCTGAAGGAGAGAGTTCTGCAGATCATTGGGCAGCACATCGTGGAAGCTTTTGCAACCAGCGAGGTGGAATCTCTTGGGGACAATAACAGTATGCTCATTCCTAATCCTGCTTCTTACATCCTACTTCCCCCTCATCCCACAATCTCTTCTCACTTTCAAGCTTCTGATGCTGCATGCATAGATATTTGACTCCCCCCAGCCCCAACCTCCCCACCCCTCCCCTCGCCATAATCTGATTCTTGTGCCTTTCTGCTTTCAGATAATCAACAACAAGCACTGGACCAGCCTGTTCCTGAGGTGATGCAAGAGAGCGAGGAAGGAGAAGAAGAGGACACTGCAGCTGGAATTTTACGGGGTGGTAGCGGGTGGGTGGGAAATTTAAAAAAATTGGGAGCAGGTCGGGAACCCGCCATCATCCCGCCCCCACACGCCTTTCCCACGGACACATTTACCGGTGCGACAGCGACCCGACCGGCAGAGGCAGGCGACCTAATTGAAATCATTATCAGGTAGTTTACAGGCACTTAAGAACCTTTCACATTTGAAATTTCACTGCATGGCAATGGGATTCACTCAGCTCAGGAAGCACGTCTGTCAAACTGAGGTGGGAGTTGACTGGCCATTGCTCCAGCTGATTACTTGACAGCATCAAATGTACAGTAAAAGCTCCCATCTGACAGATTATCACTTTCCTTAGGCAGAATCTGTTGCTCAGTCCATTTCCAGCACAGATTCTGCAGGCTGCAGGTCTTTCCAACAAAGGGGCTGATATTGCCCCATTTCTTAAGGCCTCTTAACACCAGAAAGCGGCGGCCATGCTGTGGAGTGCAATGGCTGAGTTTTCGTGTAATGGTCGCCATTATCATAATTCCACTCCCGTGTTATTATCCTGACAGTGACCCGCTCCCCCTCCTACTGCTCCGCTGCTGCCGATCCGTGTTAAGTCCGTCATCACCGTGCACATTGCCCATCTACCCCCCGACGGCGAAATTCTGCCATGAAAACCTTCGGCCTGCCCGGTGGTGCTAAAACCTGCTTTTTCCCGGTGGTCGAGTGAGGCTGAGGCCTTCTGCATTGGTGGTGCGGCGCCCCTTAAAGGGGAGGACCTACTGCCGCTGCCGCCATGTTTTTTTTGTCAGCCGATTGCCATGTCGGGCCAACAATTATGCCCCCGGGTTCGGCCAGGCTGCCGGCACCTCCTCTTGGGTGCCAACTCATTGGCCAAGCCGAAACCCTCCCTGGTGGCCCAGTGGACCGACGTTTCAAAATCGCGAAGGCTCTCCCCTTTAAGTGAAGGGGAGAGCCGTGGTGATGCGGCACTGTGATGATGTCATCGCAACGGCAACTCCGCACCGCCCCCAACTTCCACCCCTCTAGTGTTGCCACTGCCATGTAATCGCTCCCATTAACCTCTGATTCCGAATTTAAAAAATCACAAAGAGCAGAATTTCGCTCAAGAGACGACCTCAACCACAGCTGCCGCAAAAACTATTAAAACGGGGTGCGTGCGCCCTGTTTTGGGCGGGGGGCAATTTCAGCCTCAAAGTCTCCATCTAGTCTCACCTCACTGGAAGAACTCTCTCATAATTGTTAGAATGCTTCTGTTATCTGTACTTCACCTGCCATCGATTCAAACAACATGGATGCTATTTATACTGTTTCAACTTGGTCCTCAGAATCAGACCACAATGAGTCCCAACACCAGCAGCACCAGGCACACCCGCTGCACCAACAACAACACCATCAAACTTCTCCGCAATCACCTGATACTGCACAGGACACAGGGCATCAGTACCCGACCACATTGCTGCCCGAGAGGCCAGGGATGGCCTCACCATGGCCACATTTACACCAACATCTTAACACATCCCAAGGCATTCCTTTCACGCTCATCACCATTGTGGAGGGTACTGTTATATCTCACCATTCACTGCAACTCACTAAGTCACTTCCAAAGGTGTACATAAATCTGTCCAAGTCTGGAAATTGTTGAAAATAAAGATTTTTTACATTTGACACCTCATTAACAGAAATTTTACATAAACATTGGATAAAACACCGAAGTGGCTACCATTGTGTGTTGCTAGTTGGTTTGATTGCACTAGGATGAGGGTGAGTGTAAGGGGTGCCTAGTGAGATGGGGATATGATAATGTAGCTCGAGAGAAAGAGAGGGATGGGTGAAGGTGCAAGGTATGTTGGTATGAGTAAGCGTGTTCAGGATTAGGGTAGGAAAGACAGAGTGATGGGGATGTGATGAGAGGCACAGCAGGATGAAGTTGAGTGTGGATTTGTACTAACATTTCCTGATCTAATGAGATCATTGAAACATTTGCACACTGCACCCAGGTCCTCCTGAACATATCCCTGCTTGTGACCAACTCTGCAATCTGCAACCAGGCTGTTTTGGTCTCCTAGAGAGGTCTCTTCCGTCCTTCGGAAGGGAAGAGGACCTCGCTGCGTGCTTTGACTCCTCCATATACTCATCGGAGAACCTAGGTGCAGCCATGGTCAATGCTTGCAGCACTCCAATGCTGTGGTACACTGACAGCAATACGTTAGATTATACATCAAATCTAATATGGCCATGGTTCTTTTAAAGATCCTGGCTGAAAATGCATCAATAATGACATCACCAAACCCACACCATTTAATTGGGCCGGGTAACATGCTAGGTGGGCTTATTAGGCCCTATTAACATAAGTTAATTTTCAGCAGTGAAATGTAGCTAGCAGCGGGGTTGCAACCCGCCATGGCCAGTGCCTGCACCGGACCCGCTGAGGTAGGCAAAATTCCGGCCTGCGTCACTGCATCTGTCACTAGCAGCTCCAGCTCAGAAACTGGCACTATGCCTACATTTGAGGCTGGTGTAGTAATGGGATCTGCACAGGGTAAGGCACGAGTAGGCTGCAGCAAGGCCAGGGAGAAAGGATCGCTTGGGGGCCACGTCCCCGGAGGGTGAGTTCGCGCGAGAATTCTGTTGCACAGGACTCAGATGAGGACCTCGATAGGGGCAGCCTTCAGAAGAAGGATGATGGGCAGGCACACCAAATTGATAGGTGCAATTGCAAGACTGCCAGAGACCCTCGTGGCAATGTCAAAGAGCATGGAGGAGTCCGTCTCCAACACTGCACAGGGGAAGTCTTCCAAGGATTTCCGGACTGGAAATGATGGAAGACTCCTGAGGAGACCGTGTCCACCCAGACGTGATGGTGCCCATGATGGGCGATGTCACGACTGCCATTGCAGCACAGATGGAAGCCACCCAACGTCTTAATGCTGCAGCGGAAACGCAGACCGCTCTCATGCAGTCCCAGCGTGGTGCCTTCTAAGCTCTGACTGCTACCACCATGGGTTGGTTTACCACTGCCGACCGGGGCTTGCAGGGTGTTGCAGCAAGCTGCGCTCCAACAGATTGCTAGGAATGTGGTGCTGCCACCCCATGGGATTGGCAGTGGGGCCAGTGGAGCAGCATTCTTCTTCCCATCACTGCTACTCCACCATTGCCCTTGCTGCTGCCTGTCAGCCAGCCAGCCAGCTCAGATTGCTGCTGCCCAGGCCGAGGTGGTGAGTCTACAGCCAGGCCTTCTGGGGCCACAGCTGCTAGAGGTCCTCCTGCAAGGCCCTCTGAAGTCTTCTCTTTGAAGCTCAGCAGCCTTCCACCAGCCACGCTGCAGCCACTGGGGAGCCCTTCATAGGAGCACTCGAATAAGAAAAGGCACCTGAATGGCAGGCAGTAAGAGATTGCACAAGGTGAGCCACAGGGATTTGGGGTTTCATTCATTGGAATTAGAGTCTGATGAGCCGTTCACGGACAATCCTTCTGGAAGGGGGATTGGCTACCTGCCTTCTTCCATTCTCCTCCTCCTCATCCTCTCCCTCGTCCTCCTCCTGAGGTGGTCCCACAATCCCTGGTGGCAAGGGCAGTGCCCTCATGATGGCCAAGTTGTGAAGCATGCAGCAGACCACTATGAAATGGGACACCGGCTGGTGTACTGGATGGCTTTTCCTGAGTGGTAAAGCAACAGAACCGTTGCTTCAGTAGCCCAATGGTCTGCTCAATGATGTTCCTGGTGAAAGCAAGCCTCTCATTATATACGAGTGATTGGGTTGCGGAGGAGAGTCATGAGCCAGGTGATGAGTGGATGGCTCTTGCCTCCGAGCAGCCACCCTCAGGTTTGCTGTGGTGACTGGTAGATTGCTGACTGATGCAGGATGAAGGCATCGTGGTTGCTGCCAGGGTAGCGGGCATTGACCATCAGGAATCTCTGGGCATGGTCGCACACCAACTGCACATTAAGTGAGTGGGAGCCTTTACGATTACAGAAGATCTCATTATTGTTATGCGGTGCCCGCAAAGCCTGCAAAGTGTGCACTCGCTGGAGCCCTGTACCATGGGGAAGTCCGCTATCCTGGCAAAGCCTCATGCGCACTCATCTTGCTTCTCTCTGCTCGGTCAACGTAGTCCCTCTCCTGATGTAGAGAGCCTCTGTGACCTCCCAGATGCAGCGATGGATGGCGAACTGTAAGCTGTTAGCTATGTCTCCTGCTGTAGACTGGAAGGATCCGCTGGTGAAGAAATTGAGGGCCACAGTGATCTTGATTTCCATTGGGAGAATTGTGGTCGCCCTGCTCTCAAGCTGCAGGTCTGGTTGCAGGAGGTGGCAGAGTACTGTGACCACCTCCTTGGTGAAGTGGAGCCTCCTAATACACAGCTCCTCACTTAAGTGTATATAAGAGAATTGCTCTCAGAAGATTCTCGGTGGGTAAGACTTTCTGTTGAGATCCGTACTGGCCCTCCTTCTCCCTCTGCGTGCATCTTCTCAACTTCTTCACTTCCTCTGCTCCCTCTGTTGAAGATCCTCGAGCACAAGGTGGACTGCCAGTATAGTCCCCATGAGCAAGTGTTGTGAGCAGAACCCTTGAAATAATAATGAAGGCATTCTCCACTTGCAACAACACTCCCTGTTGCCTTTGAACCTTGAAGGAAGTTAATAAGCTGCTGGAGTTACAGAAAGTTTCACAGAACCAGTCAAACTACAGAAACATGTCAAGCACAAGTTGCGGCTGATGATCCATTTAAATTCCATTGTGGAGCCTCCTTCCTGCTTGTCAATGCTTGCTCAGCTCGATGCACTTAAGGCATGCCAGTAAGTGCAGCGGCGAAGTCCAAACTGGCAGATCGCGCGACAAGTGAGTGTTGCACACTCACTGACATCACGATTGGCTTAATTTCAATGATTTTGTGATCGCTGCGATCGGCAATGCTACTGGCCACCCCAAGATGGCGGCTGCTGCGAGATCCACCACCAGCTGGTGGAAGAGCGATGACCGCTATTTTCTTGCCCGATTATGGCATTAACGGGTGGCAATAAACCGACCAATTTCTAGACCTAAATTTATGTCTCACATACTTGAATGTGTTAAAGACATGGAGAGCAGTTTGCAGAATGGGCTTCACTTTCACTTGCAATACATTCACTGATTAGGCAATATGCCATGTGTATGCAATGCCACCTGTGGTAATTTATAGATATGTATATATAAATAAATAATTTTAACCAGAAAAACCTTCAATGAGCAAACATTTGAGTTGTCCGAGAAATATTTCAGATGGTAGAGGGGTTAGATGGTTGTCAGGGAAGAAGGCTAAATATTCTCCAGCTGAGCTGGGCATACAGTACAGTGCACAGTTTTACCATGGACAAAGGCCCTCACCATGGACTCAGATGAGAAGCAGCAGCAAGCCATGAAAGACCAGAGGCTGCATTCTCCACTCATTTGTTGTTTTGAATGCAGAGAAGTCTTGTAGTCTCTGGCATTCGACTTTATTTGAATAAGTCTACCAACTCAGGATCCAACTGCTTGGATATAACAACAGAAAGCTACGGTTAACCAGGGAGCTGGTCACGGAGTGGTACGCCGGTGAACAGAGCCCTGCCTGTGGCTGGTAAAGCGACCACAGGACTAAATATTTATGTTTCTGGCTCTTGCTAAGCTTTCATAGGGGATTTGACAGAAGTTAGTGAGTCCTCAGTACAGCAATGCTTCCCCACGTCACTGAGGCTCTGCTGAGGAATCCATGCCATTATATGTACTTTCACACCCATCCACAGCAGCAGATATGCAGGGAGAAAGACTGTTTGCAACCTTGGTGCCATAGTTGACCCCGAGATGAGTTTCCAACCACATATCCATGCCATAACTAAGCCTGCCTATTTCCACCTCACTCGACTCCACCCCTGCCTCAGCTCACCTTCTGCTGAAACGCTCATCTAGGCCTTTATTACCTCTAGACCTGACTACTGCAATGCACTCCTGTCCAGCCACCCACGATCTACCATCTGTAAGCTTGAGGTCATCAAAAGCTCTGCTGCCCTTGTCCTAACTTGCATCAAGTCGTGTTCACCCATCATTTCCGTATGTGTTCGCTGGCCTACATTGGTACCCGATTAAGCAACACCTCGACTTTATAATTCTAATCCTTGTTTTCAACCCCATCCATGGACAATCCCCTCCCTCTCTCTTAATCTCCTCCAGCACTACCACACTCCGAGATAACTGTGCTCATCCAATTCTGGCCTCGTGAGCATCCCTGACTTTAATCGCTCCACCATTGGTGGCCGTGCCTTCATCTGCCTAGGCCCTAAGCTTTGGAATTCCCTCTCTAAACCTCTCCGGTTTTCCATTACTCCTCCTTTAAGACTTTCCTTAAAACCTACCTCTTTGACCAATCTGCCCTTGTATCTTCATATGTGGCTTGGTGTCAAATTTTGCTTGATAAGGATCCTGTAAAGTTTTACTATGTTAAAGGCTGTTGCTGTTGTTCTTTTTGACAGTGAAACTTTTGCTAGGATGCAGGGATGAAGACAAATGTAGGTCTCTTGCAGTCAGATTCAGGTGAATTTATAATGGGGAACAAAAAAATGGCGGACCAGTTAAACAGATACTTTGGTTCTGTCTTCACGAAGGAAGATACAAATAACCTTCCGGAAATACTAAGGGACCAAGAGTCTAGTGAGAAGGAGAAACTGAAGGAAATCCTTATTAGGCGGGAAATTGTGTTAGGGAAATTGATGGGATTGAAGGCTGATAACTCCCCGGGGCCTGATAGTCTTCATCCCTGAGTACTTAAGGAAGTAGTCCTAGAAATAGTGGATGTATTGGTGATCATGTTCCAACAGTCTATCAACTCTGGATCGGTTCCTATGGACTGAAGAGTAGCTAATGTAACACCACTTTTTAGGAAGGGAGGGAGAAAGAAGATGGGTAATTATAGACTGGTTAGCCTGACATCAGTAGTGGGGAAAATGTTGGAATCAATTATTAAAGATGAAATAGCAGCACATTTGGAAAGCAGTGATAGGATCGGTCCAAGTCAGCATGGATTTATGAAAGGGAAATCCTGCTTGACAAATCTTCTCAAGTTTTTTGAGGATGTAACTGGTAGAGTGGACAAGGGAGAACCTGTGGATGTGGTGTATTTGGACTTTCAAAAGGCTTTTCACAAGGTTCCACACAAGAGATTGGTATGCAAAATTAAAGCACGTGGTATTGGGGGTAATGTACTGACGTGGATAGAGAACTGGTTGGCAGACAGGAAGCAGAGAGTCGGGATAACCGGGTCCTTTTAAGAATGACAGGTAGTGACTAGTGGGGTGCTGCAGGGCTCAGTGCTGGGACCCCAGCTATTTACAATATACATTAATGATTTAGAAGAGGGAATTGAGTGTAATATCTCCAAGTTTGCAGATGATACTAAGCTGGGTGGCGGTGTGAGCTGTGAGCAGGATGCTAAAAGGCTGCAGGGTGATTTGGACAGGTTAGGTGAGTGGGCAAGTGCATGGCAGATGCAGTATAATGTGGATAAATGTGAGGTTATCCACTTTGGGGGCAAAAACACAAAGGCAGAATATTATCTGAATGGCGACAGATTAGAACCAGGGAGGTGCAATGAGATCTGGGTGTCATGGTACATCAGTCATTGAAGTTTGGCATGCAGGTACAGCAGGCGTTGAAGAAGGCAAATGGTATGTTGGCCTTCATAGCTAGGGGATTTGAGTAAAGGAGCAGGGAGGTCTTACTGCAGTTGTACAGGGCTTTAGTGAGGCCTCACCTGGAATATTGTGTTCAGTTTTGTTCTCCTAATCTGAGCAAGGACATTCTTGCTATTGAGGGAGTGCAGCGAAGTTTCACCAGACTGACTCCCGGGATGGCAGGACTGACATATGAGGAGAGACTGGATCGACTGGGCCTGTATTCACTGGAGTTTAGAAGGATGAGAGGGGATCTCATAGAAACATATAAAATTCTGACAGGACTGGACAGGTTAGATGTAGGAAGAATGTTCCTGATGTTGGGGAAGTCCAGAACCAGGGGTCATAGTCTAAGGATAAGGGGTAAACCATTTAGGACTGAGATGAGGAGAAACTTCTTCACTCAGAGAGTTGTTAATCTATGGAATTCCCTACCGCAGAGAGTTGTTGATGCCAGTTCATTGGATATATTCAAGAGGGAGTTAGATATGGCCCTTATGGCTAAAGGGATCAAGGGGTATGGAGAGAAAGCAGGAAAGGTCTTATTGCATGGTGGTGCAGGCTCGAAGGGCCGAATGGCCTACTCCTGCACCTATTTTCGATATCTATGTTTTCTACCATTGATTGCACACATGTGCACATTTAGGCTTCATAAGGGCACTTTGGCCCACAAACTGAAATAACAATACTCGGCCAATGTGCCACTAGTGTGTAATCCTCACTTCAGTGCCAGTTATCCTGGAAGCTGTCAAGAATCTTACATCCAGTGATTTTCCAGCACTGATATTTTGTTCCATGGAGATGACAAGCCATAGGATGGGAGCATGGTGATGACACCACTCACCCTGACAATCAGGAGGGTAGAGAAGCACTACAGTGAGGCCCATGGCAAAACCACAGGCCTCACTCAGCAATGCTTTGGAGTGTTTAAACAACAAATCCATTGCCTGGATCGCTTGGCAAGATTTATGATATGCACCAAAGAAAGTCCCCAATGTGGGGTGATATCTCAGTTGAAAAAGAAAAAGACTTGCATTACTAGCAATATTTCCAATACTAGCTTTCAGTGGTAGCACTCTCCCTTTTGAGTCCAAAATTTGTGGGTTCAAGTTCCACTCCAGAGATTTGAGCACATATTCTAGGCTGACACTCCAGTGCAAGACTGAGGGAGTGCTGTACAATTGGAGGTATCAGCTTTCGGATGAGACGTTAAACTGAGGCCCTATCCACCCTCTCCAGCCTCCAACTTCTCTCTTTCCATTTCAACCTCTCTTGTGTCTTCCTATTTTCATTTAGAAAGACACAGATTAATCAAGGACAGTCAGCATGGATTTGTTAAGGGAAGGTCATGTCTGACGAACTTGACTGTATTCTTTGAGGAGCTAACAAGGAGGGTCAATGAGGGTAGTGCATTTGATGTAGTGTATATGGATATTAGCAAGACTTTTGATAAGGTCCCACATGGCAGACTGGTCATGAAAGTAAAAGCCCATGCGATCCAGGGCAAAGTGGTAAGTTGGATCCAAAATTGGCTCAGAGGCAGGAAGCAAAGCAACATTGATGGGTGTTTTTTTGATTAGTTATTGACTCCTTAGCAGAGGGGTCAATAATTAGGGGCCATAGATTGAAAGTAAGTAGTGGAAGGTTTAAAGGGGATTTGAGGAGAAATTTTTTCACCCAGAGGGTGATGGGGGTCTGGAACTCATTGCCTGAAAGAGTGGTAGAGGCAGAATCCCTTTTATCATTAAAAAGTACTTGGATATGCACTTGAAGTGCCATAACCTACAAAGCTACGGACCAAGAGCTGGAAAGTGGGATTAGGCTGGATAGCTTTTTGTCATTATGCTGTAAATTTCTATGATTCTATGGGCCAGAACTTGGTCAAAGCTAAGGCTCACCCAAGTGCCGTCCAAAGGAACGCTGAAATACCTGACAGTACTTTGGCAGGGAGATTCCTCAAAAAGACTTGCAAAGACCGCCCGGTGGCAAAAAAATGACTAACGCCCTGAATGTGGGTGGCAGCCACAATGTTTCTGCTGCTCACCCCCTCAGCTACCTCTAAGCATGACTTCTTGGTGAGAGTCATTGGTTTCTTCCTCCAATTGCTGGGAAAAAGTATGTTCCTCCTGCTCCTGACTGCACCCAGCAGTAATTCCAGTGATGTGTCATTAAATCTGGATGCTGCCCTTACTCTATGCACATCCATCCTGAACACCTCCTGACTCCTTCAAATTCCATTTCTACATTGTCCCTTTAAATACAGCTGAGATCGCGACATGTGGTAGCGCATCATGCCCGCTGTGTAGCTTGGAGACACGAAACCCAGGAGTCAAATCTATTGCTTCAATTCAGTTGCAATCACAAATTCCGACCCGCTGACTTCGCTTCCAGGTTTTGCCCCGCTCTGAAGCTGCCTTCAGATGAATATCGGGGCCGTGGAATGCCAAACCAGAAACAGTGTTGGAGGCAGAATCTGTAATAGTTTTTAAAAGGGAGAATATTTAACAAAGAATAATGTAAAGAGGTATGGGGAAGGGACAAGGTATTGGGACATAGGAATTTAGGAACATAGGAACAGGAGTATGCCATTTAGCCCTTCCGAATGTTCTGACATTCAGTTGGATCTGTATCTTAACTCAATTTATTCACCTTGGTTCCATATCCGTTATTACCCTTGTCAGATAAAAGTCTATCAAGCTGAATTTTTTACATTTTCAATTGACTAAGGGCATAGCTCTTTTGGAGAGCTGGCACAACGATGGGCCGAATGGCCTCCTTCTATGCTGTAACAGTTAAGAATTCTACATTTGTGGCTAAGAACTAATAATCCATTTAGATATTGTATGCTTGTTGTATGAAATATCGTACTTAGGCGCAATTAGTATAAAGGGGGCATTGATACAATATGTGGGTTGAAAGTCATAGAATATATGATTAATTATGGTACATGCAGATTGCTATGCACCTTTCCAATCCCGTGAAGAACAGCGCCATCAAAAATTTATTTCTGTAAGAGTGAATACTGTGGCTAAATAAGGTTCATGCACTATGTGGAATTCCATTCATTAATCTGACTATGTGTTTCCTGTATTTCATCTATATTTTTAATGAGTCAGAAGTAAAAATATCATCTGTGCATTTCCCTCTTGTCCCTATTAAGACAGGGTCATATGGCACCTGATATTACATTCATTAGTTTAATATAGCATGTATTTCTTTCATTTCATAGGTACTTTTGACAAGGTTGGAAGCATCACTTGAAAGTGCCCTCCTTGTCCACAATAAGGCAAGGTAATATTAATACCTTACATAGAATTATAGAATCGTAGAAATTTACAGCACAAAATGAGGCTATTTCGGCCCATTGTGTCTGCACCGGCCAACAAAGAACTATCCAGCCTAATCCCACTTTCCAGCTCTTGGTCCATAGCCCAATAGGTTCCAGCACTTCCAGCGCATATCCAAGTACTTTTTAAATGTGGTGAGGATTGCTGCCTCTACCACCCTTTCAGGCAGTGAGTTCCAGACCCCCACCACCCTCTGGGTAAAGAAATTTCCCCTCATATCTCCTCTAAACCTCCTACCAATTATTTTAAATCTTTGCCCCCTGGTTGTTGATCTGTCTGCTAAGGGAAATAAGTTCTTCCTATCCACTCTATCTAGGCCCCTCCTAATTTTATACACCTCAAAAATGTCTCCCCTCAGCCTCTTCTGTTCCAAAGAAAATAACCTCAGCCTATCCAATCTTTCCTCATAGCTAAAATTCTCCAGTCCAGGCAACATCCTGTAATCTCCTCTGTACCCTCTCTAGTGTAATCACATCTTTCCTGCAATGTGGTGACCAGAACTGCACACAGTACTCTAGTTGTGGCCTAACTAGTGTTTTATACAGTTCAAGCATAACCTCCCTGCTCTTGTATTCTATGCCTCAGCTAATAAAGGCAAGTGTTCCATATGCCTTTTTAACCACCTTACCTACCTCGTCTGCTACATTCAGGGATCTGTAGACATGCACTCCAAAATCCCTTTGTTCCTCTACACTTTTCAGTATCATAGCATTTAATATGTATTTCCTTGCCTTGTTCGCCCTCCCTAAATGCATTACTTCACACTTCTCTGGATTGAATTCTATTTGCCACTGTTCTGCCCACCTTACCTTGTTACTCTTCTTCATGTCATAAAACCACTTGTGTAATTTTTCACAGGACCTGGTCATCAAAAATAAAAGTTAATTGTGTTTCTAAAATATATTTTCAATCAGGAACTCAATGACCTGCTCTGTGAACTTGGTTTTATGCCATTTTTATTTGGCCATTTGGACAAAGTTCTGCGTACTCCACATCTGGGTGGATGAAATATTTGCCTTTTGTGCTGTTATGTGGCAATATTAGCTGTTTGGCAACTGTGCAAGGAGTAATATTATTACAAGACAATCCAAACTGGCCGGCTTCATTTTGTTACTGCTAACAGACTTGGATTGCATGCGAAGTTCAGAAGCAAAATTGCATCCACCCATTGTCTTAATTTAGGTTGATCGTATTCCACAATATAAAGGTAATTATCTCTGTTTTTGCCAAGAGAAGAAAATACACCCCATGAAGTACTTTTTTGCCACAGGGATTATTAGCTTTTCGAAAGAGAAAACTACACAGAAAAGGAAATAGTTAAAAAAAGATGTGGTCTACTGAGGTCATTCTCGAACCTCCAGCATAAGTAGCATCCCTTCAGTGTATTAAACTGCTGGCAATATTGAATCAGCTGTCACGAAACCAGGGATGCAGCAATGCTTATACAAATTTATATTTAACAGCTGAGCTAAGTTGAGCCAAGAAAAGTAAGCACAAAATGGTTCATTGCGATATCTTGATATACATGCACATATTATACTAAGAATGATTACAACCATAACACAAGGACAGGCCGCCACTCCCATCATATGTAAGCTGTTATGGAGCAAGTTCTGGAAGAGATTTGGATGTGAAGGAATGAACTTCCAATTATTTAGGACCTTTTGTGTCCTCAGAACGTCCCAAAGAGCATCACCAACAATGAATTACTTTTGAAGTGCAGTCTGTGTTGTTTTGCAAGCAAACTAATGGCAGCCAAGTTGTGCACAGCAAGGCCCCACATAAGCAATGAGATAAATGTTCAATTAATCTTTTTTTTCTGTGGCGTTGCTTGAGGTAAATGTTTCCCAGGACACCAGGAAAACCTGCTCTATTTCAAATAGTGCTATGAGATCTTTTAAGGCCACTCGAGCAGACAGACATGGAACTCAGTTTAAGATTGTAATGTCTGTAAGCTTGTAAGTTGTTGCTCCACACTGTGGATGTGGACATATTGTGTTACTGCAACTAAAGGGAATAAACAATCAGCTTCCAAGAACTATGAAGTTCCGGAGACTTCTGGAGCTGCATCCATTTTAGATAAACCTGTGTGTGCTGTGCTCTGTGAATATATCACATTTGGCGACTAAATGGGATTTTTCGGATGATTTAAAGCTGAAATTTTGTTGGTGAAGGATTCAGCCAGCCGACAGAGAGACGTTGGAAGCTTCTCTGTCTTTGGAAATATTTACAAAATCTGTGGTAAAAAAAAAAATGAGCACACCAGTTTAAACAGCAAAATAAAAAATGGTTGCACCTGTAGGAGTCATGTGGCATTTAGGTGAATATAAATGCGACCAGGAAAGGTTTAAAGCATCTGTGGATCGGCTAAAAATATATTTCACTGCAAATAATGTAATCGAAGTTCCAGAGAATGCTGATCAGAACCAGGCTGCGTTGGAACGTAAGAGAGCGATTTTCTTATCTGAAGCGGGTCCAGAATTGTATGAAACCCTGATAAATCTGCTTGTGCCTGACGAGCCAAAGGACACAACACTTAAAGAGATTTTAATGAAGCTGGAGCAGCACTACAACCCGGTACCGTTAGAAATTGCTGAAAGCTATCGTTTTGGTATGCAAAATCAAAAGACTGATGTTTGTATCAGTGATTACATTGTAGCATTAAAAATGCTATCTATTCACTGAATTTCGGAAACTTTCAAAACCAAGCATTGCGGGACCATTTTGTTTGTGGGGTGAAAAATGATGCGATCAGAAGAAAGTTATTGATGATGGATGACTTGACTTTTGAGATTGCTTGTTAGACAGCGAGGTCGATGGGCATGGCCGATCAATATTCCCGAGAATTTCATAATAATTAGAACGTCAGTCAACCGAGGTGAATCGCCTGTAGATTCAAAATAAAAGGCGATGGGGGCCCAAAGTCTCAGAAACTAGAAATTCTAACAGAGCGTTACAGTCATGCTATAGGTGCCTGGGACAACACATTGCTCAAAGTTGCCCATATGTGAAGGCAGAGTGTGTCTTCTGCAGAAAGACTGGGCATCTTGCAACGACATACAAACTGAAGGGTAAATCAGCTTTCAAGGCGATGAGTCCAGCATTCAAAGCTATGAGTAGAAATCCCCAGAGACTACTTAGCATGGAAGAACAACAACATGATGTGGAGATGTTAGAGTTACACATCATCAGGAGCATAAGGTTAACGAACATCAATTCGAAACGTGTCAAAATCCACATAGCTGTTGCAGGATTCAAGATACCAATGGAAATTGACACGGGTGCATCCGTGAGTGTAGTACCAGAGTCGCTATACCATGACAAATTGCGTGATTTCCCATTGGAGAAATCCAAGATGGAGCTGTGAGACTATTCGGGGAGAACATTCTTGTGGTAGGTCGTATCACCGTACCGGTGAAATACAAAGATCAATTTCAGAACTTGCCTCTAATAGTAGTGAAAGGAGACAAGCCTGCCTTACTAGGAAGAAATTGGTTGAGATCACTGAAGCTGGATTGGAGTGCGATTTTTCGTGTTGAAACGAGATTTGCATCAACGGATGATGTTATCAAGAGTTATCCGAAGGTGTTCTGCGAAATGGGCAGTCCGATCCAAGGCTTCAAAGCGAGTGTCAGGGTACAGATTGGTTTACTGCATGCCACGTTCCGTACCATATGCACTCAAGGAGAAAGTTGAGCAAGAACTCAAAAGACTAGAGACTGAGAATATTATTTCTAAGATAGATCGATGTAATTGGGCTACACCCATTGTTGTTGTACCTAAGTCCGATGCTAAGGTAAGATTGTGTGGTGATTATAAAGTAACCGTAAACCAGGTTCTAGAGGGTAATGTCCCCAATATATTGCCGAATATAGAAGATTTATTCACAACACTGACAGGTGGTCAGATTTTCTCAAAACTGGATCTTATGAATGCCTACTTACAGCTTGAACTAGATGAGGAGTCCAAGTCATGCTTGACTATAAATACTCATCTAGGCCTATATCAATTTAATACGCTACCGTTTGGAGTGTCTTCTGCCTCTGCCATATTTCAAGGGGTGATGAACCAGATTTTGCAGGGTATTGAAGGTGTAGTATGGTATAGAAACATAGAAACATAGAAACATAGAAATTATGTGCAGGAGCAGGCCATTCGGCCCTTCGAGCCTGCACCGCCATTCAATAAGATCATGGCTGCATTCAACCTCAGTACCCCTTTCCTGCTTTCTCTCCATACCCCTTGATCCCTTTGGCCGTAAGGGCCATATCTAACTCCCTCTTCAATATATCTAACGAACTGGCCTCAACAAATTTCTACGGTAGAGAATTCCACAGGTTAACCACTCTCTGAGTGAAGAAGTTTCTCCTCACCTCGGTCCTAAATGGCTTATCCCTTATTCTTAAAGTGACCCCTGGTTCTGAACTCCCCAGCAAAGGGAACATTCTACCTGCCTCTAACCTGTCCAATCCCGTCAGTATTTTATATGTTTCTATGAGATCCCCTCTCATTCTTCTAAACTCCAGTGGGTACAAGCCCAGTTGATCCAGTCTCTCCTCATATGTCAGTCCTGTCATCAAGGGAGTCAATCTGGTGAACCTTCGCTGTACTCCCTCAATAGCAAGAACGTCCTTCCTCAGATTAGGAGACCAAAATGGAACACAATATTCCAGGTGTGGCCTCACCAACGCCCTGTACAACTGCAGTAAGACCTCCCTGCTCCTATACTCAAATCCTCTAGCTATGAAAGCCAACATGCCATTTGCCTTCTTCACCACCTGCTGTAACTGCATACCAAACTTCAATGACTGGTGTACCATCCCGTTGCACCTCCCCTTTTCCTAATCTGTCACCATTCAGATAATATTGTGTCTTCCTGTTTTTGCCACCAAAGTGGATAACCTCACATTTATCCACATTATATTGCATCTGCCATGCATTTGTCCACTCACCTAACTTGTCCAAGTCACCCTGCAGCCTTTTAGCATCCTCCTCACAGCTCACACCGCCACCCAGCTTAGTGTCATCTGCAAACTTGGAGATATTGCATTCAATTCCTTCATCTAAATCATTGATGTATATTGTAAATAGCTGGGGTCCCAGCACTGAACCCTGTGGCACCCACTGGTCACTGCCTGCCATTCTGAAAAGGACCCATTTATTCCGACTCTCTGCTTCCTGTCTGCCAACCAGTTCTCTATCCACGTTAGTACATTACCCCCAATACCATGTGCTTTAATTTTGCACACTAATCTCTTGTGTGGGACCTTGTCAAAAGCCTTTTGAAAGTCCAAATACACCACATCCACTGGTTCTCCCTTGTCCACTCTACTAGCTACTTCCTCAAAAAATTCTAGGAGATTTGTCAAACATGATTTCCCTTTCATAAATCCATGCTGACTTGGACTGATCCTGTCACTTCTTTCCAAATGTGCTGCTATTTCATCTTTAATAATTGATTCCAACATTTTTCCCACCACCGATGTCAGTCTAACCGGTGCATAATTCCCTGTTTTCTCTCTCCCTCCTTTTTAAAAAAGCGGTGTTACATTAGCTACCCTCCAGTCCATAGGAACTGATCCAAAGTCAACTGAATGTTGGAAAATGACCACCAATGCATCCACTATTTCTAGGGCCACTTCCTTAAGTACTCTGGGATGCAGCCTATGAGGCCCTGGGGATTTAGCAGCCTTCAATCCCATCAATTTCCCTAACACAATTTCCTGACTAATAAGGATTTCCTTCAGTTCCTCCTTTTCACTAGCCCCTCGAACCCCTAATATTTCCAGAAGGTTATTTGTGTCTTCCTTAGTGAAGATAGATCCAAATTATTTGTTCAATTGGTCTGCCATTTCTTTGTTTCCCATTATAAATTCATCTGATTCTGACTGCAAGGGACCTATGTTTGTTTTCACTAATCTTTTTCTCTTCACATATCTAGAGAATCTTTTGCAGACAGTTTTTATGTTCCCTGTAAGCTTCCTCTCATACTCTATTTTCTCCCTCCTAATTAGACCCTTTGTCCTCCTCTGCTGAATTCTACATTTCTCCCAGTCCTCAGGTTTGCTGCTTTGGATGACATACTAATTATTTGGATGACATACTAATTTCAGCACCAAATAGGCAAATTCATAATAATATATTGAAGGAAGTCCTCAAATGGTAAGAGAAGCACAGAGTACGAGTGTCTGCTCGTAAGTGTGACTTATTTCAAAACTCAGTGGAGTACTTAGGGTACAGAGTAGACAAAGATGGTTTGCATCCAACCATGGGAAAGCTGGATGTAATCAGAAATGCACCTACTCCCAGGAATGTCACTGAACTTCGATCATTTTTAGGTCTTTTGAATTATTATGGGAAGTTCCTACCAAATTTGGCTACAGTATTACATCCACTGAATGAACTATTGAAAAAACAGGTCCATTGGAAGTGGTCAAAAGAATGCGATACAGCATTCAAAGAGTGCAAAAGCAAATTGGTAGAGAGAACCATGTTAGTTCGCTATGATATGTCTAAGGAGATTAAGCTAGCATGTGATGCCTCACCGTATGGAGTTGGGGCAGTAATCTCTCATGTATTACGTAGTGGGGAGGATAGACCAATTGCTTTTGGTTCACGCACTCTCAATGCCAGTGAGAGTAATTATGCGCAAATTGAAAGGGAAGCTTTGGCATTAATTTTTGAGGTCAAGAAGTTTCACAAATACTTGTATGGTCATAAGTTTACCATCGTTACAGACCATAAGCACCTAACAGCAATCCTCCATCCAAAGTCCCCTGTTCCAACATCAGCTGCAGCCCAAATGCAGAGATGGGCTTTGATTCTGTCAGCACATATATATATTGAATATAGATCCTCAACTGATCACAGTAATGTTGATGTAATGTCTAGATTGCCTTCCCCATCACAAGTAACACCTGATACGGAAGAAGAGTTTTTAATTTTTCATACATTAATGAACTGCCAGTCACAGCTGAAGAGATTGGTAGAGCAACCAAAAGTGACCCAATGATGTCAAAGGTGTATGAGTATATTGCAAATGGATGGCCAAACCAGGTAACAGACAAAGATATTCATCCACTCTTCATTCATAGGAATGAATTATCAGTCAATAAAGATTGTATCATGTCGGGTGCAAGAGTGGTTATACCAAATAAATTCAGGTCCAAATTATTAGGAAGTCTTCATGACCAGCACCTGGGAATGTGCTTGACCAAGAGTTTTGCATGCAGTTATTTATGGTGGCCAGGTCTTGATAAAGAAATAGAGTACCTCGTGAGTCAGTGTACGACATGTCAATCGGTAAGCAAGCAACCACTATCATTACAGCCATGGAAATGGCTTCCCAGGGTGTGGCAAAGGCTACATTTTGATTTTGCTGAGCTCGAAGGACAACAGTTATTCATTGTGATTGATAGCCATTCGAAGTAGATTGAGGTGTTCCCAATGTGGAAAATAACAAGTAAAACATTAGACATTTTACGAAGTTTATTTTCATTTGGCCTCCCAGAAGAAATTGTTTCTGATAATGGACAACAATTCCATTCAGAAGAATTGGCATAGTTCACGAGCAAAAATGGTGTGAAACATACCAAGGTTCCACCATATTACCCTGCTTCAAATGGTGCAGCAGAGCTCACTGTACAAATTATAAAACGTTCCCTCATAAAACAAATGTTAGCTCCAAATCCAAAGAAACGACAGTTCTCATTGGATCACAAATTGGCTAATTTTCTAATTACATATCGTAATACTCCTCACACAACTGCTGGTAGAACACAAGCAGAGTTGTTTCTCAAATGACAGCCATGAACCAGATTCTCGTTGTTAAAACCAAATTTGGCACAATCCGTCGAAGAGACACAATTAAGACAAAAAGAGAATTATGATAGAGGTAGAGTAAAAGAGAGACGTGTGAAATTAAATCAGAAGGTGAGAGTGAAGAACCCTCACCATAAATGGTTAAAGTGGTTACCAGGAAGAGTGGTGAAGATATGTGGTCCTCGCACATATTTATTCAAGATGTTTGATCATGGACAGGTTAGGTTTGTTCACATTGATTATATTTTACCTACACTCATGGAAGGAATTGAAGGTGGGAATGATTCAATTATTTCTGACTCATCAGGTAGTTTTGATACACAATGTGCAGATCCTACATCTAATGTACTGGAAACAAATCCACCAGAAAATAAGAATGAGTTTGAATTCGACATGATGCTTGAAAGATTCTGTTCAAGAGCGAAGCTATCCTCTTCGAAACAGAAAACAAGTGGTTAAGCTTGATTTTTAAATATGGCAAAATAAGTCCATATTCTTTGTTAAGTATAAACATGCAAGTTATGTTTGATGTTTGTTATAATAACTTCTTCATTAAGGAGGGAGAAGTATAACGTCTGTAAGTTTGTAAGTTGTAGCTCCACATTGTGAATGTGCACGTATTGTGTTACTGCAACTGAAGGGAATAAACAGTCAGCTTTCAAGAACCAGGAAGTTCCGGAGACTTCTGGAGTTGCATCCATTTTAGATAGACCTGTGTGTGCTGTGCTCTGTGAATATACCACAAAGGTCACATCTGAAAGATGGCATCTCCGACAGTGCAGCATTCCCTCAGTACTGCTGACTTTGAGTATTTGAATTTAACGGTCAGATGAATATTTTTGGAGCTCTTACTACAGCAGATTTCCAAAAGACATTCGATAAGGTGCCACATAAAAGGTCCCTGCACAAGTTAAGAGCTCACAGTGTTGAGGGTAATATATTAGCATGGATAGAGGATTGGCTAACTAACAGAAAGTCGGGATAAATGGGTTATTTTCAGGTTGGCAAACTGTTGGCATTGATGGGACCCTCAACTATTTACAATCTATATTAATGACTTGAGTGAAGGGACCAAGTGTACTGTAGCCAAATTTGCTGATGATGCAAAGATAGGTGGGAAAGCAAGTTGTGAGGAGGGGTCAAAGTTCAGTTGCTACCGCCAGCTGATACCGCCTGGGAGAGGCAGCAATGGAGCGTAAACAGCTGGGCGGTGGCGTTAGACAGGGGTGCCATCCGATGGGAAATTCAGTTTGCGCTTTTTCAAGGGCATAAAGATTTGCCTCCTCGCTGACTAGCACCATGGAAATCCTGACGTCAGTACGTGTGCAACACCCCCTTGGCGCTGGTCTTGCCAAATTCACTTTTGCCGCCTCACTTACCGGCTGGCGGGGAACACGCCACAAAAGTTGCCGTTCACAAGTTGAGGTAAAGATTTTAGGGCAGTATTTAAAGGGAGTTGCAGCCGGGCCACAGAGATCGCGGGAGGTGCTGTGTTCTCTCCTCGGAGAGTGCATGGGTGTTGGCGTGTTGCGACTACTCAGCTTCACAACTAGCATTTTACAAACATTGCTGAGTTTCAGGTCACATCCATTGGAGACTAGCATATCACGGCTACCTTCTGCAACTTAATGGGGGCAGTGATGACACACCACGTCGTCCTGTGGCGAAGACTTGAAAGGTGTCGTCTACAGGGACGGCTTCAGGGCAATGGGGTCCACGCCAGAGGAGAGGCCCCAGACCTCAGGGCAGGAGGCCGTACAGACGCAGGATTTACCGTGCACATTATTCTTACCTTGATATGTCCAAGGAGCAGTGTATAAGAAGGCTGCGGTTCCGCAAGGAGTTGGTCATCGAGCTCTGCCACCTCCTGCAGACAGACCTCGAAGCTGACATCGGCACCAGGACCTGGCTGTCAGTGGCAGTGAAAGTGACAGTTGCCTTCAATTTCTATGCTATCGGCTCTTCCAGTCACCCGCAGGCGACATATGCAACATTTCGCAGTTTGCAGTACATTGCTGCATTCGCCAGGTGACCGATGCTCTCAACAGCCAATGAATGAACTACATAAAGTTTCGCATGTCCAGGCAGAGCCAGGATGAGCGTTCCCGTGGCTTTGCCAGGATAGCGGTCTTCCCCATGGTTCAGGGGGCCATTGCATGTGGCATTGCGGGCCCCACCTTACAATGGAGAGGTTTTTAGCAATCGAAAGGGCTACCATTCCCTCAACATTCAGCTGGTCTGTGATCACAGGCAGATTATCCTCGCTGTCAATGCCCGCTTTCTTGGCAGCTGCCACGATGCTTTCATCCTGCGGGAGAGCAGTATGCCACGACTGTTCCAGCCACCACATGAAGGTCATGGCTGGCTCCTCGGCGACAAAGGATATGGTGTGGCCCCCTGGCTGAGGACACCACTTTTCAATCCTACCACCCCTGCCGAGCAACGCTACAACACCAGCCATACCACAACCTGGGCCATTATCGAGCAAACTATCGGGGTTCGGAAACAGCGTTCCGCTGCCTTGGATGCTCTGGAGGGGCATTCCAGTATTCACCTGATAGATTGTCCATTTTCATCATTGTATGCTGCATGCTACACGACCTGTCCATCATGAGGGCCCAGCCATTACCAGCAGGGATGGATGATGAGAAGGAAGATGAGGAGCTTCAGCCAAGGAGGAGGCAGCCTCACACTGCTGTGGCTGCAAGGGCTGATCGTCAGAGTTTCATCGCACATCAATTCCAGTGAACGATGCAAGATATGCCAAATGGCCAGCTATTCACATGGCGATCTGCTGAAAACATCACGCCCCTCCAAGCCTACGTGTATATAAATGGCAAGACAAGAATGTGACAAATTAGAATTTTTATTGACAATGAAAACCATAATGTGCTGTAGAGAAGTACTAAAGGACGCCATCATCCACAGCAAACAATAATTGAAAGCAGACCCCTTGAAACATTCTCACGCACATCCACGTGCAACTATTTACATTATTTCATATTCAAACAAGGACAGCATCTCTGGCCACCATCATATAATTCTTTAGTCTCATCTAAGTGCAACTATTTACAAGAGTTCATTTTCTAGCAACATCACCACCTGTGGCCACTAGTACATACATCTTTAGTGGGTCTTGCTAAGTGCTTTCCCACTCCTTCCCTTCTCCCTCCTCCCATGCCTACTGCTCCTCCTCAATAGGGGCTTAGTGCCAGCAGCAAGGCTGGTAGAAGGTCACACTGTTGGTGCCGCTGCCACAGCTGTTGGCCTAGCAGGACATTCCCCACCAGCTCAGGCCCTGGAAGGCCTGGCTGTGGACTGCATCACCTCAGCATGGGCGGCAGCACTCTATGGTGGATGGGTTGCAGAGAGCGGCAGGGACAAGGGTGGAATGATGTCGTCCTGAGAGAGGTCATGACGTTCCACAGGTCTGACATGCTGCTACTCCCCTGGAGCAGAGCCTCAGAATCTGGAGCTATCTGGGTGAGACCAGGTTGTTGCCATGCCTTGGCAGCATTAGGTCCCTGTTGAACTTATAGGTCCCCAGACACGATGGCAGCGATCAGTGCCTGCGTGGATTCAAGTTAGCTCTGCATCATGGAAGACTGTGCCTGCAGCACACCACAGAGCTGATTGATGCCGCCACGCACTGATGACATGACAGTCTGCAGGCCTACCATAGCGTTGGTCTACTGCTCAATGGCTAATTCCATGTCAGCCATAGCCCGTACCACCATGTCTGGGACCCAATGGTCACTTGAAGCATACAACATCTGTTGGTATCTACCAAGGATGGGTTCGATGGGCTGCTGAGACACAAATGCAAAGGTTGCAGCAGACTCCTCCATCCTCACAGCTAGTGTATCGACACTCTTGGGCACCCTTGACAATGCACCCAGCAGATCGCTGCGCATTTGCAATGATTGTCTTGCAAGATTCTATAATTCAGGTTCATCATCAGAATGCTGCTGAGCATCAGTCAGGTGCGCTCTCAGCCCCTGGGGAGCTGGACTCCTGATCTCCTCTCCCCTGTGGCATTGCTGCAGGCCACTGGGTCCCGAAGCATCATCCACCTCCATCTCCCCGATCACAGCTTCTATAAAAAAGCTGCTGGCCCCACTCTCTGAGGACACTGGATCCTCTGTCATGTCCAGAGAGGTGTCCTCTGCCTCCTCCTCTTCTCCACCGTCACCTACAGTGGAAGGCTGACATGCAGGCCCCTGGCCGAAAAGGCTTTCGGAAATGTCAGTCTCAAGAAGAGTGATGAAGGACTGTGGTGTCAGGGCTAAGTGGCCTGCTAGAGGATGCAAAGGAACTCAACATACCTCATTGACCTGAGGGGGCTCAGGCTCACCCACTGCACCCACTTGTGCACCCATCAGGCCCGAGACCAATTCCTCCACAGGAGTTAGGTGTTGCACCTCAGAGTGCACATCTCTGGTCTACATCTGGTCTCATCTCATCTGTGCGAGCTTGGCCTGCAAGATTAAAGAGAACATCAGAGCTAGTGCCCTTCTATCCGTCTGTATGACGTGCCTTATATAGTTCAGAACATGCTAGTATATGACAGTCTTTAAAGGTTGATGTAACTTCCATTAGCTGCGAGTACTCGGTGTGGCAATGCTTGAATGAGGGGGCGAGCACCTAACAGTTACTGTGAGGATAGTGTCTTTCAGATGCATATGAAGACTGCGGATGTAACAACTTGAGAGGTCGGTCTCCACAAGGGAGCAGGAAAGTTAACAGTACATGCAGGGCCTTGGAGTGGGTGAGGCTACAAATGTGAACCTTGCATCTGGCCTCACCCACGTAGAACATGGGCTCAGACACATTCACATTGAGGAAAGACAGCACGTGGAGCTCAGAGCATAGCATGCTCAGGTTAATGTAAAATAAACTGACCCTCAGCAACCGAGACATGTCGTTCCACTTCTTGCGACATTGGGTGGCTGTCCTGGGCAACATGTAACTCGCTGACACTCGTCCAGTGGCTTCCCGCCACAGCTTTCGAAATGTCGGGGCTGTGGCCTCCTGCCAGTCTCTGTCCTCAGTAATTCTCGGCGCCTCTCCAGGATATCAAGCGATGCATTGAGGGCGGCGTCGGAGAAACGGTGAGGATGCTGACGAGCTGCAGCTGCACCTGCCATCTTCACCCTGTGAGTGAGTGCGTTGGAAGGGAAGATACGCACGAGGCGGTGGCGTGCCCAATTGCTGCCTCAATTGAATGCAGGTGGCAGCAGTATGCCTGTGGCACAGTTACAAATGATGATTCCTGCCTGGATGTTGCTGCCTTACGTGCCGTCCCACTTACCATCATTTACTGCCTCCAGAGTAGCATGCAACGCCAGATTTAACGCTGCCATCCCCTCTTCAGGTGTCCAACTGAACTTCGCGGTTGCAGGCGCAACTACCGCCTGGCAGTAAAATCTCCATTCAGACGATGACACCGCCTCCAAAACAGTGGGGCCAAATTTTGACTTCAAAGAGCCTGCAAAGGGATACAGATAGGTTAAGTGAGTCGGGAAAAATTTGGCAGATGGAGTATAATGTGGGAAAATGTGAGGTTATCCACTTTGGTAGGAAGAATAGAAAAGCAGAATATTATTTAACTGGAGAGAGACTACAGAATGCTGTGGTTCAGAGGGGTCTGGATGTCCTTGTACATGAAACACAAAAAGTTAGCCTGCAGGTACAGTAAGTAATTAGGAAGGCAAATGGAATGTTGGCCTTTATTGCAAGGGGGATAGAGTATAAAAGCAGGTAAGACCGCTTCTTCCTGTAAGTGCGGGGGGTGTAAGGTCTGGTCCTCCTCATCAGTCTGGCATGTCTTAGATTGGGCACATAATGCTGTCAAATATACCTTCTGCCATCTCTAGTCTGCAGCATGTGCATGGTCATCAAAACAGGCTGAGAAATGACAGGCCCCATTCCAATAACTATCAGATTTATATCTATTGTTCACAAACAATAAATTTCCCCACTAAGACACCTAAACTAAATTCCAATCGTCCACAGTATGATAAGATGTTTGTTCAGATGTTCACATCACCACATCACCTTAAAAGAACTCCAGAGTGCATCAAAACTCCCCAGAAGTTGAAGCAGTCTTTTTAATGCAGCGACCTGCGATGTAGAAAATGGCATCCATACCGCTGTGATTAGTTCAGGTGAGAGCAACTTTTTCACAGCGGTTTTTTCGGCGAGCTATATTTTAGGCGATATATGTGCGAGGTGCCAAAAGCAACGCTCGGTGATATTTTGGGTGCTAGTTTCAGCAAATGCGATCTTTACGACAAAAAAAAGTGGTCAGGTGGTGTTATTAAATCTCAGCGTTAATTAAATGCCGAAAGTAACGCTGGCCGATATTATAGGCGTTGGGTTCGCCCATTCTGATCTTTCCGCCAAAAAAAGGTGGGCGGGCGGTATTATTTTTTATCGGTGTTAAGTACATGCCAAAAGTAATGCTCGGCGATACGTGACCGAGAAATGGGTGTGAGTTGCCATTTTGTGGCTAAATGGGCGCTATATGGGCCTTATATCTCATTTCAGTGTTAAAATGGACATTAAGTGGGCGGTATACATGCAAAAATAATGGAACGTCTAGCCCATGGAACCCAAGGCTGATAAATGAAGATAGCAACAGTCTTGAGGAGCTGAATGGCCTACTCCTGTCCTTATGATCCATCTCCAATAATTAAAACTAAACCCACACAAAGCTGCCCTCAACGATTATAGAGAATTTTAAGGGGAATTCAGCAATTCCTCCTTAGAATGACTTAAAAAAGAACGTCTGGGAATTTAAATTGTGAAACTGGTGCACAAAGTAGTGCTTCTCCACGATTGGGTGGAGTGTCAGCAAAACACAAATGGAGCTTTGTATTCCGTTCTCCAGCTCTCTCACACAATCAGCCTTCACCTTGGAAAGCACTTACACTTCCTCGGCGGTCGAGGCCAAAGTGCCCTCCAACACATCTGGCGCTGTCCATATTTGCGTCATCACATCATGCAGCGATTCCTGGCTCACTCTGCATTCTTTCTGAATGTTTAGCATTTTAATAGCTAGAAAGGTGTTTTAAAAAAATACGTAAAGTCTCAAAACTTATGAGTTGTTATCAGAATCTGTTTTATTTCATAGATTTGAGGACAGCAAATAGTTGTGAAAAGCTATACTCAGTACAACACAACGAGTGTACTTGCTCAGTAAAAGAAGTTCCTTCATTCCCTCCTTTATACTTATTCCTGCCACTTTTTAATTTCTATTTTTATGTTAAGCTGATGTTTAAATCTACCAATTTTTGAGAAAAATAGAGACTTAAAATAAAATAGTAAGTAGACTGTTGCCCTATAAACATTTTGATTTAAATTTTCAAAATGCAAGCACAATTGTGGATTAAACTGTAGTTCACTAATAGGCAAGTATTGATGGCAGTTCGTGAATGGTGTCAACGACAGTGTGATATTGGAGTGACTGAGTAAGTAGCATTTATGAGGTTAGAGTAACTGGATAAATGGCAATGTGAATAAATGGCAGTGTGACATTACAATCATTGTGTCAGCAGTAATGTGAGATTAAACTGTTGCTGCCAATGGCACTGACAGATTACAGTGGCTGTTTTCTTGTTGGAAAACCAAGGTGAAGGGCCAAGAAAAACGTAGTGCAGAACAGGGCCAACGTTATAAAGAGGAAGGAATTTATTTCCCGACATTTTCTACTGTCAGCGAAAAAAAATCAGTTGTGTGCGTAAAGTGAGTAGAATATCTGCTAAATGAGAAGATACATCAGATTCACACTGCCCTAATACACGAAGAAGGGTACTCTCTGCTGAGTCACAAAGCCAACACCTAACCTCTGATGCACAGCCCAGTTCTCCGTGGAGTATATGAAATCTCCTAAATCTCTAAGCCTCACCACCTTGCTCTTAAAACCTCCTTAAAACCTACTTCATTGTGCAAGCTTTTGCACATCTTATGTGGCTCGCTGTTCTGACGAAGGGTCATCGATCCGAAAGGTTAATTCTGCTTCCTCTCCACAGATGCTGCCTGACCTGCTGAGATTTCCAGCATTTTCTGTTTTTATGCCAAATGTTGTTTGATAATCGCTCCTGTAAAGTGCCTTGTCACATTTTACTAAATTAAAGGCACTATATAATTGCCAGTTGATGTTGTTGTGAAACTCTACTAATTACTTTTTCTCCATACAGGGTATTTCCCATTCATCAGCGTTCCTGTCTTCTGCTTTTAAGCTAGTTTTCAATCCACCATCACAGGTTGTCAACAATTCCACGGTCCTTATCTTATTGAGAAGGTGGATCCTTTGTAGCCACATTGTATTTACACACAGAGTATGTCAAAATCAGAGCAGGATTAAACAGGATGCATAAGGCAACAAACTTAGCATCAGGATAGCAGCATAGTATTTGCTCCTCTCGTGGTGGCCATCATTATTTCAAAGAAGGATCAAGGTAAATGGGAGAAACAGATGGTTACCTATTTGAGCTAAGGAAGCTGTTTGCTTAGGCGAGAAATCTCACTTGTCTGGCTGATGGAGGTCACACATATTATGCTCCCAACCTTGCACTCATATGAAATATTACACCCATGACAAATAACTGCATAAAGGGCTTAACACCCAACACCTAAAAGATCACACCCAGCATTCTGTTGATATGTTTTTTGCAAAGGTACACAGATAGACACAATCAACCAGGCCATTAATATTTGGTCTTATCAGACGTGACTGCTTTTCAACTACACTGCAGGGTTTTTTGAGGGAGGTGGGGCGGTGGGGGGGGGGGGGGGGGTGGTGTGGCGGGGGGGGGGGGGGAGGAGGGCAAAGTGGAGGGCAAAGGGTTAATTGCACATTGTGGTTTTGTTCCTTTTTGTATTTGAGAGACTGCACTCTTTGCACATGCCCTCTCTGGGTGGCAAACAAGAAGGAAAGACGCAAATCCTTCCTCAATGCTGATTGTGTTACAATCAAATCCAGATGGCCAGTAGCTTCTGCCATGTGCTTCTTAACAGTTAGAAAAAAATTAATCATGAAAGTATTAAAAGAAATGAAAACAATCTTCGACAATGCTGAACTGTATGTGTTTTATCACAATTTCATGAGCCTCAAAATCGAGCACAAAATTGTATCTTATGAATATTCAAGATCTAGGGTTAAGCAAATAATAAAAGCATTAATCATTTAATAGAACTGCCTTGATATAAAATGTGAGGTGAATGAAGTTAATGAAGTCCCATCCAGTCCTGACGTGATACTTTGCACCTTGTTGAACAGAAGAGTTTTTAGGAACAGACAAAAGGCCAATGCACCAAACAAGCCTGCCCCTTTTTCTCAAATTAACCCCACCAACTAGTGTCAGCTGAGGCTCAGTGGGTAGCACTCTCGCCTCTCAGTCAGAAGGGACTTGAGCACAAAAAAATCTAGGCTGACACTCAAGTGTTGAGGGAGCACTGCACTGTCGGAGGTGCCGTCTTTCAGATGAGATGTTAAACCAAAGCCGCGTCTGCTCTCTCAGGTGGACATAATAGATCCTATGGCACTATATCAAAGAAGAGCAGGGGAGTTATCCCTGGTGTCCTGGACAATATTTATCCCTCAAGCAACATAAGTAAAAAAACAGATTATCTGGTCATTATCACAGTGCTGTTTGTGGGAGCTTGCTATGCGCAAATTGGCTGCCACGTTTCCTACATTACAACAGTGACTACACTCCAAAAGTGCTTCATTGGCTGTAAAGCGCTTTGAGATGTCTGGTAGTCGACATATAAATCCAAGTCTTTCTTTACTCACCTTCTCAGCACATTTTCCAACCCTTTCTCTGTCCAAAAGCATATCAGAAGTAGCCTTTGATGTTGTTGCTCGGATTTTGGAAGAGTGACAATCCCGGTCCAGTTTTCCAGCGTTCTGAGCTCTTTCTCTCCCACCCAACGCTGTTCTCCATAAGATGGCAGGCAGAAGCAAAGCTGGTGAATGCCAATGGCACTTCACAGGATCCCAGCAAAAGTGGGTCTCTGCCCTGGCAGAATAAGGTTAGTTTATGTTTTAATAGTTTGAAGCTCAGTGGATTTCAGCTGTGCTGTACTTTTAGAATGTAAGAGCGATTTAATTGCCTTTTGAATCTATTTATATTGCTCACTTCAACAAGCTTCCATGGAATCAAATTCCACAAATCTGTTATAAACAGACAATACTGTAAACACACAATGGGCCAGTCAGCATCTGTGAAGAGAAAAGATAGATTATCACCCTGAAATTGCAGTGTCTGTGACAGTGTACTCTCAGAGTACGCCATTGTAGTCCCTTTGAAATGCCCCCAAGTTCGTGATCTCTGCATGCACATGCATGAAATCCAGAACTTGCGGCCTGTCAACATACGAGGGCTATTTGCCCAGCGTCTCATGGTTGATGCAAGGAGGCACAGGGCCTCATGTCTATTTAAGGCTTAAATTAAACATTTTCCTACCCTACTTTATGCGCATACACTGTATTAAATAAGCCTGTACAAATATTGGCTGTTTTAATGATATATAAAATTATTAAAACATGTTATTTTTATTGAGGTTTGTGGAATGAAGGTAATTATGAATAAAATTCCAAATCTGTTAATTGTACAATTATTACACTTTGGGATTCCATTGCAGATCGTTAGGGGATTCTCTTCGTAAATGGAATTCTGTTTATTGATTGGAGGACCAGGTCCACATGATCCCAGGAATGCCTCCGCAGCGCCTGGGATCCGTGGGCATTATGCTGCCCTCCACCTCGAGACCTGAGACCGTAACTTTGCGCAGCCTGGCCGGCAGCAGGTACTTTCGGAATAGTTTTGCGGGTCGGAACTGTACTCTGGAGGCAATTTCAGGGCCGTTGATGTTTTAGGTGTAGACCTTTCATTTGAACAGATCTAATGAAGGGTACAAACCCAAAATATCATAAGCTTCCTTTTCTCTTTACAGATGCTGACTGACCAGCCATGTATTTCCAGTACTTTATGGTTTTATGTCTGATTTCCGGCATTTGCAGCATTTCCGTTTTGTTCCCAGATCTGTAATCTCTTAGTGAAGAAGTTCCAGATGCATTCCTCAATAGTAGTTAAACTGAATAGTAGAATTCTGGTTGTATCCTCTTAAACTGAGAGCCATTTACTGCTGTTAACTGAAAGTCATTTTATTTATGTTTGAGAAAAAAATTACAATTATCCAGTACTTTGAATTAAGTAATTGAAATAAAATATGTTTAAAAAAAATAAGTTTGAATGAACAGCTATTTTGAATTAAGGAGTAGACCATATTCATATAATTTAGGTGCAATAAAGCTATCACAGTTTTTCACCTTTTCTCTGGGTCTCAGTGTTGTCAGTCTCTCAAGCCTTTGTTGCAAATGGTGATGCGGTCAAGTAGAAAAAAAGCTCCATTTTAACCACTTTTGTACAAATTTGCAAAATGACGAATAACTTTTTATTCCTCCACAATACAGAGTTTAAACAATTGCAGGTTAGGAAAACAAAACGAAAAATACACTTGTTGGCAGTTTTGCACATAACAAGACTGGCTACTCTGTAAAACAAGACAAATTCTTCCAAATAATTTGTTTATGCTGCATTAAAATTAGATACAAGTTAGATCTCACTAAATATAAAGGAACTATTTTTCGCTCTTGTGCAGGAATAAAGATTTGTTTTTGGGTAACTTAATACTTTCTTATTTGCAGAATATATTTTTAGATGGAGGTTGGGTGCATTTTGTACATTGCAGTCAATCCTCAATGACCAAACACATAATTTTTCACAGCGCTCATCTGAATCTCTGACCGTGTGACTCATTGTCACTGTAAATATAAACAGCTTTTGAATCAGGAAGGAACTGAAGTGCAAAATGTGTCATTACCAACAGTTAGTGGTAAGGCTGTGTGCTGTCAATTATCACTTTTCAGGAGTGCCAACAATTCACAGGGCTGGAAATTTCAACAAGCCTGCATTAATTAGTTGAAAAAAAAGCAAGGTTTCAAGATTTAATTATTGGAAATGTACCAGTTCGTAATTTCTAGCTTCAATCCACACGAATAGGATTTTCAAAATGGTGGAGAAAGGGGAGAAAACTACTGCTGGTAAAATCACTGGAATGTATTAAAGTGTCCTTTGTATTCACAGTCACAGTTAGTTATAAATAATGTATTTATATTACATATGCAACTGAATATTCAGCGGTAGTCTCCTACTATAACTAATTATCTCAAGACTGTAGAGCTCTTCACCACCCTCAGATTTCACTTCCTTCTACAATCTACTGGCCTTTTAAAACCCAAATTTGACATCAGCTAACCACAACTTCCTAATGTATCTCATCTTCTCTTCAACTCTTTCAACCTTGGTAGCTGCCTGCACTCTGAGAATTGGCCCCATCATCCCAGCTGCTCAATAAGATCACAAGCTAATTATAGATAAGGAAGGCCATCCAGAGAGATCCTAACGAGCCCTCCCCCATTGTAGCATCCAATTGTTGTCTACAAGATTCATCCTCTGTTGGAATTGCTGGTATTCAAGAATTATTTGGCTTCCTGAATTAGTTTGCTCCAGACCAATGTTCCCACTAAGTTGGGCGGCCGTGCAGCCTTCTGGAGGTCCTGTGCAGGATGTTCACAGGCCTTCAAGAGGGAGGGATTCAAATTCTTGGGACATTGGAACCAGTTCTGGGGGAGGTGGGACCAATACAAACCGGACGGTCTGCACCTGGGCAGGACTGGAACCGATGTCCTAGGAGGAATGTTTGCTAGTGCTGTTGGGGAGGATTTAAACTAATAGGGCAGGGGGATGGGAACCTATGCAGGGAGACAGTGGAAAGTAAAATGGGGGCAGAAGCAACAGGTGTAAAGGAGAAAAGTAAAAGTGGAGGGCAGAAAAATCAAAGACAAAAATCAAAAAGGGCCACATTACAACATAATTCTAAAAGGACAAAGAGTGTTAAAAAAAACAAGCCTGAAGGCTCTGTGTCTCAATGCGAGGAGTATTCATAATAAGGTGGATGAATTAACTGTGCAGATAGCTGTTAACAGGTATGATGTAATTGGCATTACGGAGACATGGCTCCAGGGTGACCAAGGCTGGGAACTCAACATCCAAGGGTGTTCAATATTCAGGAAAGATAGACTGAAAGGAAAAGGAGGTGAGGTACCGTTGCTGGTTAAAGAGGAGATTAACGCAATAATAAGGAAGGACATTAGCGTGGATAAGATGGAATCTGTATGGGTAGAGCTGCGGAACACCAAAGGGCAGAAAACGCTAGTGGGAGTTGTGTACAGACCACCAAACAGTCATTGTGAGGTTGGGGATGGCATCAAACAAGAAATTATGGATGCGTGCAATAAAGTTACAGCAGTTATTATGGGTGACTTTAATCTACATACAGATTGGGCTAAACAAACTGGTAGCAATACAGTGGAGGAGGATTTCCTGGAGTGTATAAGGGATGGTTTTCTAGCCCAAAATGTTGAGGAACCAACTAGAGAACTGGCCATCCTAGACTGGGTGTTGTGTAATGAGAGAGGATTAATTAGCAATCGTGTTGTGCAAGGCCCTTTGGGGAAGAGTGACCATAATATGGTAGAATTCTTCATTAAGATGGAGAGTGACACAGTTAATCCAGAGACTAGAATTCTGAACTTAAAGAAAGGTAACTTCGATGGTATGAGACGTGAATTGGCTAGGATAGACTGGCGAATGATACTTAAAGGGTTGACGGTGGATAGGCAATGGCAGACATTTAAAGATCACATGGATGAACTTCAATAATTGTACATCCCTGTCTGGGTTAAAAATAAAACGGAGGAGGTGGCTCAACCAAGAAGGGAAATTAGGGATAGTGTTAAACCCAAGGAAGAGGCATATAAATTGGCCAAAAACAGCAGCAAGCCTGAGGACCGGGAGAAATTTAGAATTCAGCAGAGGAGGACAAAGGGTTTAATTAGGAGGGGGGAAATAGAATATAAGAGTAGGCTTTCAGGGAACATAAAAATTGATTGCAAAAGCTTCTACAGATACGTGAAGAGAAAAAGATTAGTGAAGACAAATGTAGGTCCCTTACAGTCAGAATCAGGTGAATTTATAATGGGGAACAAAGAAATGGCAGACCAATTGGCAGTTATGTCTTCACTAAGGAAGACACAAATAACCTTCCAAAAATTACTAGGGGACCGAGGGTCTAGCAAGAAGGAGGAACTAAAGGAAATCCTTATTAGTCAGCAAATTGTGTGAGGGAAATTGATGAGATTGAAGGCCGATAAATCCCTGGGGCCTGATAGTCTTCATCCCAGAGTACTTAAGGAAGGGGCTCTAGAAATAGTGGATGCATTAGTGGTCATTTTCCAACATTCTATAGAATCTGGATCAGTTCCTATAGACTGGAGGGTAGCTAATGTAACCACACTTTTTAAAAAAGGAGGGAGAGAGAAAACAGGGAATTATAGACCGGTCAGCCTGACATCGGTGGTGGGGAAAATGTTGGAATCAATTATTAAAGATGTAATAGCAGCGCATTTGGAAAGCAGTGACAGGATCGGTCCAAGTCAGCATGGATTTTTGAAAGGGAAATCATGCTTGACAAATCTTCTAGAATTTTTTGAGCATGTAACTAGTAGAGTGGACAAGGGGGAGCCAGTGGATGTTGTGTATTTAGACTTTCAAAAGGCTTTTGACAAGGTCCCACACAAGAGATTCGTATGCAAAATTAAGGCACATGGTATTGGGGGTAATATATTGATGTGGATAGAGAACTGGTTGGCAGACAGGAAGCAAAGAGTGGGAATAAATGGGTCCTTTTTAGAATAGCAGGCAGTGACTTGTGGGGTGCTGCAGGATTCAGTGCTGGGACCCGAGCTATTTACAATATACATTAATGATTTAGACGCAGGAATTGAATGTAATATCGGCCAGTTTGCAGATGACACTAAGCTGGGTGGCAGTGTGAGCTGTGAGGAGGGTGCTAAGAGGCTGCAGGGTGACTTGGACAGGTTAGGTGAATGGGCAAATACATGGCAGATGCGGTATAATATAGATAAATGTGAGATTATCCACTTTGGTGGTAAAAACAGGAAGGCAGAATATTATCTGAATGGTGACAGATTAGGAAAAGGGGAGTTGCAACGAGACCTGGGTGTCATGGTGCATCAGTCATTGAAAGTTGGCATACAGGTACAGCAGGTGGTGAAGAAGGCAAATGGTATGTTGGCCTTCATAGCAAGAGGATTTGAGTATTGGAGCAGGGAGGTTGTACAGGGCCTTGGTGAGGCCACACCTTGAATATTGTGTACAGTTTTGCTCTCCTAATCTGAGGAAGGACATTCTTGCTGTTGAGGGAGTGCAGCGAAGGTTAACCAGACTGATTCCCGGGATGACAGGACTGACTTATGAAGAAAGACTAGATCGACTAGGCTTATATTCACTGGAATTTAGAAGAATGAGAGGGGATCTCATTGAAACATATAAAATTCTGACGGGATTGGACAAGTTAGATGCAGGAAGAATGTTCCCTATGTTGGGGAAGTCTAGAACCAGGGGTCACAATCTAAGGATAAGGGTTAAGCCATTTAGGACCGAGATGAGGAGAAACTTCTTCACTCAGAGAATTGTGAGCATGTGGAATTCTCTACCACAGAAAGTTGTTGAGGCCAGTTTGTTCGATATATTCAAAAGGGAATTAGATGTGGCCCTTACGGATAAAGGGATCAAGGGGTATGGAGAGAAAGCAGGAATGGGGTACTGAAGTGCCTGATCAGCCATGATCATATTGAATAGTGGTGCAGGCTCGAAGGGCCGAATGGCCTACTCCTGCACCTATTTTCTATGTTTCTATGTTTCACATGGAAAAAACTGCACATGCACGAAAATTTAAAGGGACCACGCATAAAAAAAAAATGAGAGTGAACATTCTTCCACGCCCCTTTTGTCCACACATATTGACATAATGTATAGTTTCCTCATAGCAAAAACTATCTTTCCTAATTGTTAGTTGTGAATTTTCTGGCAGAACAATAGTAGAGAGATACTGTACCATTTCTAAAATACATCTTTACTGTGAACCTGTGGTGGGAGGGGGAAGAGGGAGGGAATGAAGAAAGACCTGAGGCTATTGCTTCTATCTGATACCATAAATACCTCAATTACATAATCTATGAATTTCTATAGCATTGTTATATGGTGTTATTAATAGAGTGCCCTGGAATTTCATCAGTGGTATGAAAATATGCAACACAGAAATAAATATTATTAATGCTAGCCTGCTATGTCTCTGTAATAGTACTAGTTAGCTATGGTTAGTTTGCTGAAAAATGTTGGGTGGAAGAAGGCAAAGAGTTGGGACCATCGGGCCACTCTCAGATTGTTGGGCAATGACAATCAATCCTGGGGCCCCAGCAATTCACTTTATTTATAAGTCGCTTTGATTTGGGAATAGAGAGGAGTCTATTTAAGTTTGCAGATGAAAGTAAGTTAGGAGTAAGTTTCACTCGCATAGAAGTTTGTTTTGGTCTGCAATCCTGGTGACCTCTGCAGCCCTCCAATCTAATGGATTTTTACCATGAAGGCAAATTAGAAGATCCAAACTCTAATGCCAGATGGCACTTGTGGAACCCAACTTCAATATGAGGGAGAGACAGAGAGAGAGAGAAAACGAGGGAAAGAGAGAAAGAAAGCTAGATAGAGAGATAAATAGAGAGATAGAGAGATAGATAGAGAGACATACAAGACAGACAGACAGACAGGAAGACATACTAGGGGTAGGAAAGGGGGCTGCCTGACAATATCTTAAGATGTCTAGAAGGAACATACAATAAGAAAATGCCGTTCAGTTCAACAAATTTGTTCCGCGTAACACTGCTGAGTATGAGGGGCTCGTTCCTGAATTAAAGGGAAGGGCCCAAGCTGCATACTCTACATAATAAAACCATCTTTCAGATGAGACGTTAAACCGAGGCCTCGTCTGCTCTCTCAAGTGGACGTAAAAGACCCTATGGCACTATTTCAAAGAAAAGCAGTGGAGTTATCCTCGGTATCCTGGCCAATATTTATCCCTCAATCAACATAACATTAACATCAGCAGCCAGCGCTGAACTCCTGCCAAATTTAGTGGGAGTCATTAACGGTGCCGTGCCCAGTCGCAAATCATTTGTGACTCATTAACTCCCTCAGGGGTACTAACGGGATGCGTAAATGACCCCAATTTCTCCCTTTTATTCTCCAACTTATTCTCCATATTCACAATCTAGGGCAGGAATCAACTGTTTCTATACTGCTATTCAGCTGCATTTTTAGTGTTGCTGTACTGTCCTTCATCCTAGTTGATTTAAAGAGTAACTGTTATTTGATCTATTCTGAATGATTTCTCTTGTCATTATTCATTCTGCCAAAGCAGGAAACCTTAGTGCGCTGATTTTAGTCAACCTTCAAGGCAAAGGAAGTGAGCTTTGACAGATATTCAGAATGAAACATGGCGAATATGTTGGGAAAGGAAAACCATCATCATCATCATCATGATCCGACAAAGCATGGGCCTTACGCTAAACATCTGTAAGACAAAGGTCCTCCACCAGCCTGTCCTCGCCGCACAGCACTGCCACCCAGTTATCAAGATCCATGGCGAGTCCTTGGATAACGTGGATCACTTCCCATATCTCGGGAGCCTCTTATCAACAAAAGCAGACATTGATGAGGAGACTCAACATCGCCTCCAGTGCGCCAGCGCAGCCTTCGGCCACCTGAGCAAAAGAGTGTTCGAAGACGAGGCCCTCAAATCTACCACCAAGCTCATGGTCTACAGGGCTGTAGTAATACCCACCCTCCTGTATGGCTCAGAGACATGGACCATATACAGTAGACACTTCAAGTGGCTAGAGAAATACCACCAACGATGTTTCCGCAAGATTCTACACATCCCTTGGGAGGACAGACGCACCAACATTAGTGTCCTCGACCAGGCCAACATCCCCAGAATTGAAGCACTGACCATACTTGATCAGCTCCGCTGGGCCGGCCACATTGTCCGCATGCCAGACACGAGACTCCCAAAGCAGGCGCTTTACTCGGAACTCCTTCATGGCCAAAGGTGGACAGAGGAAATGTTACAAGGACACCCTCAAAGCCTCCCCGATAAAGTGCAATGTCCCCACCGACACCTGGGAGTCCCTGGCCAAAGATCGCCATAAGTAGAGGAAGTGCATCCGGGATGGCGCTGAGCGCCTCAAGTCTCATCGCCGAGTGCATGCAGAGAACCCTCCCTTACCCTCAACGACTGTCTGTCCCACCTGTGGCAGCGACTCTGGCTCTGGTATTGGACTGTTCAGCCATCTAAGGACTCGTTGTAAGAGTGGAAGCAAGTCTTCCTCGATTCTAAGGGACTGCCTATGATGAAAACCAAGCGTAACATCAACAGCCAATAACAGAAACCTTGAAAGTGTTGTGAGGGGAACAATCAAAATCATCTACCAAAAATCAACAAAAAAATGAAACAAAGGCAACATGTTTGTAGAAATGTGAAATAGGAGAGGGAATAAGAGAAGTAAAGATGGCCCAGATGAGAATGTCAACAGAATTTTTGATTAAAAACACAGAACGGCATGAGAGGGGAACATGTGGAATGGAGGTGGTTATTATCCAAAGGGAAAGGTGAGCACATAGGCTAAAGACAGACAAGTAATGAATAATATGGAAACGTGCAAAGAAAAAGACTATAGCGAAACTTATCTTAATTGCTACCTGCATAGAGAGATATTCTCTGTATAATTAGCAACTAACATCAGTTGCCAACAACAAATTAATGACTCAGATCTGAGCTTCTATTAAGAACTTGTTTATGTAGAATGGGATCCAAGTCCAAGGGCTTCTATTAAAGCCCTATGATAGATCAGTGAGGTTATACTTAGAATATAATGCATACAGATAGGTCGCTAGATCTGGGTGCATTTTAAAGGATGAAGGAAAGACTAACTAAGATGATGCCTAAATTAAACTATGATCATTATCTTTTATCCTCATAAGTTGTTTTTGTAAATGATTTTATTGAATTATAGAGCAAGACCTGCTTTCTAATTTCCTAACCTAGTTATTATATATATATAAGTAATAATTTAAATGATTCTTTCATATTATTCACAATAGCATAGCAAATACACCACCAATAGGGTATGGTAGTGGAATGATTATATTACTGAACATAGAACAACATGTGGTCAAATTCCACCAATGCAGTTTGAGAATTTCAATTCAGTTTTTAAAAATCTGGAAATAAAATGCTAGTATCAGTAAAAGTGATAGCGTGTTCATCCAAAACCAAATGGTTTACTAATGTGCTTCAGGGAAAGAAACCTGTCATCCTTACCGGGTCTGGCCTATATGTGACTTCAGGGACACATGGACGTGGTTGACTTTTAACTACCTCTGAAGTGTCCCAACAAGCCATGTAGTTGTACTAGGGATAGGCAATAAATGCAGGTCTTGCCAGCGATGCCACATCCCGGGAATGAATATAAAAAGATATACAGAACCAGGCACCACTTGAAAGATATCTATGACAACCCATCTCTCTGTGGAAGCTGATGGAAGATATAGGGATGCACCCAGGAAATCACGTGGCCAGCACTCACCAGAATCAGGTTGCCTGGAAGACACTGACTCAGACTCATTTCCTGCCTCTATACTTGACAACAATGTAAATGTTGAATATATTCAAGGCAGAGATTGATAGATTTTTGAATATTAAGGAATTAAGGGATATGGGGATAGTGCAAGAAATTGGAGTTGAGGTAGAAGATCAGCTATGATCTTGTTCAATGGTGGAGCAGACTCGAGGGGCCGAATGGTCGAATGGCCTACTTCTGCTCCAATTTCTTGAGTTCCTATGTTGTGTTCTTAACCATTTATGACTAAGTTTTATAAGTAAAGAACAATTGTACATTGCTAGTCACTATCACTATATTCAAAGATTGTGCCTCTGATCTCCATTTTACTTGCCATCCATTAGATCAGCATGGGTGCCGCTTATGCTGTCTCAGCTTGGACCTCAGAATTGGACCAAAGTGAGCCCCAACACCAATAACACCAGCAGCAGCAGCAGCGACAACCAAAGCGGCAGCCTTTTCCTCAATGATCTGATGCTCCACAAGTGAGGAGGGTAGGGGGTGGGCGGGGGTGGGGGGTGGGGGGGAGATCAGCACAGGGGTGCACTGTGCCGGAGGCGATTCCCCCAACTCAGGATATACAGGCAGAGGATGAGCTTCCTGGACGTAACTGAGCAGCAGTGCTTCAGGATGCTCAGGCTATCGCGCCAGGTCATCACAGACATTTGTACCTTGCTGGAACAAGATCTGCTGACCAGAGGAGCTGGTGGACATGCGTTACCAATGGCTGTCAAAGTCACCACCACCACCCTCAGCTTCTTCACCTCAGGCTACTTCCAGGGATCTGCAGCAGCCATTTGCAGGATCTCACAGTTGACAGTCGATAGATGCATCACACAGATGCCATGTTTGACGAGTCAGCCAATTATGTAAACTTTGCCACTGATGAAGCCAATGTTACTGAGCGGGCGCTGGCCTCTGCCGCTCTGGCTGGCTTCCCACGGGTGCAGGGCATCATCGGCTGCACACATGTGGCCATCAAGGCACCCCCTCATCATCCAGGAGTGTTGAGAGCTGCAGGGTCTTACACTCCCTCAAAGTGGAGCTCATCAGCAACCATAAAAAAGATCATCATGCATGTGTGCACCAGATTCCCTGGCAGCTGTCATGACTCTTTCATGCTGCGCCAGTCCACCCTCCCTCAGCTCTTCGCACCTCCAAACAGACTTACCGGCTGGTTGCTTCGAGACAAGGGGTATCCGCTGAAGATATGGCTGATAACATCCTTGAGGAGGCCAAGCAATGAGGCCGATGAGCTTTCTAATGACAGTCACATATCCACTAGATGCCATTAAGCAAGCAATCGGCATGATTAAGATGCACTTCAGATGCCTTGACAGATCTGGAGGAATCCTTCAGTACGCACCAGCCAGGGTCTCCAGCAATATCGTTGTATGCTGCACGCATACTGCAGCAGTGAGGATTGGAGCTGCAGGAGGAGCAAGGTGCAGAGTGCACAGCCTCTTCGGAGGAGAAGGAGGAACAGGTGGAAGATGAGGAGGAGGAAGAGGAGGAACCTGAGGTGGAGATAGCACCAGTAGCGGCTCAAGTTGCTGCCCTGGAAGCCTAATAATAACTTGCAGCAGTGCACCTATATGTCTTCAAGAGGCTGTGCTAAATTTGCCCACACCCCACCCCCTCCAACAACACTACAAAGCAATCCTACAATGACCAAACCATTCCTATCACCCAAACCCCCATTGCTTGAGGTTAAGTAATGTCTCACCATTCACTCCAAGTGACAAAGCTACTTCCCAGGTAGCAGGCAATAATGAACAAGACGGGAAAGTTGTTCAAGTAAATAAATTTATGTGCATCATAAATATAACTGAAACTTAACATTAACATATTATCATAAACCCATATGTTTACACTTGTACATCTAGGATTGTGTCTTGCTTTGTTTCTATGGGCTTCTACGAGGTGCAACCCCTGTGGTTTTAGTAGAGGCCGAAGCAGGCTGCTCAATTCCCTGCTTTGACTGCATTGACACTTTTGGCGAACGTCCTCTGGGTTTTGGAGCCTGTGAGGGCCCCACAAAAGACTGCTCCTCCTGCAACTGTGCAGGGGCAGATTCGGCCATCGGGATCCGAAGGAGCATGTGGGGGGGGGGGGTTCTGACTGAGGAGGGGGCGCTTTGAACAGATCCCCCACTTCCATGTCCCCTCTCACCATTATCCCTCTCATGGGCCACATGCACTTCTCTGCTAGCAAGGATCTGGTGAGCACCTTGCTGCACAGCAGTGGGGTGATGGACGCCCAAGTCTACGTTGATATTCCTCCTAGAGATGAGGTCAATGAGAGTCTGCCATCTGATGTTCACAACAAGCATGTTCTCGTTGGACTGCTGCATTTGCTGCTCCATGCAGATGGCCATCCTTTCCATGGAACAGCACATCATTGTCATCGCCTGAGACATGGTGGTGCTCATGTTGGAGATGGACTCCTCCATTCTCTGTACAATTATGCACATCACGGCTGGAAAAGCTGCCAGAGCCTCGCGCATTTGTTGCTGCCCCTCCAAAATCACCCTCTTTCTGGATGGCCCCCCAAGGTTCAGCATCTGCATGCAGCTCAGAAGAGCTGGGGGTGCCCGTACCCTCCGGCAAGGAGTCTCCACTGCTGTCCCTGTCTCCCCCATCTGCTCTTCGTCACTTGTGACTTGTGAGACATCAGGTGACAACACTGCTCTGTCTCTCACAGGACCCATTGAGGTGTGTGTATCTGCGCTGGTGCCGGGTGTGCATGGGTCTGTTGACGGTGCGCCCTCAGGGAGTAGAGCTTCCTCTGTGGAGTCATCTTCTTCCTCTGACAGGACAGTGGGGTGGAGGGGGGCATTTGATGGACCTTTGGGGAGAATAAAGAGATGAATTACAATTCTTATGATAAGAATGTGTAACACTATTATGCACATGATGACATGTGGCTGCATGAGATTTAATTCTGGCATCAGGTTGCTGAGATGTCCCCCCTCTCTCTGTCACCCACCGCCTGCAGCTCTGTAACTCCAGAGATTTCAAGAGCCTCCTCCTCTGCTGGAATCAGATTGTGAATATTGGAGGGCCACCTCCGGTTCTCTGCCTCTCCCTATTGTTCTGGGCTCTCTCCTCCTGCAAAGAAGGAAAGAAGAGAACTTTCAGTTCAGAGTGATGAACTGGGCTACATTTGTAGAGGGTGACTGAGGGAGTGGCGTGACATTGTCAAATGGCCTCCTTATGTGGTGTTACTTGTTATGATCACATTAGAATGAGGGTGAGTATCAGTGATGGATAGTCAGATGGGGATTGAGTAGGTGGATAGACAGAGAGGGATGGTAGATTGATGTGAGGAATGATGTGCAGGAATAGGTTTGGGAAGGCAGAATGATGGGGTTAGGGTGACAGGCAGGCACATCAGGATGTAGGTGAGTGTGATGTTGTCCTCACCTTTTCTGTCCTCATAAGATCATTAAATCTTTTGCGGCACCGGATCCACGTCTGCCTCACGACAACCCTGCTGTTGACCTCCTCTGCCATCTCTAGCCATGCCTTCTTCGTGTCGCTGGCTGGTCTTTTACGGCCATCCACAGGGAAGAGGACCTCCCTGCATGCTCTGGCTCCCTGGACTGGCACTTCCAGGGAGTTATCAGAGAATTTTGGCACAGCCTTCTGTCTGTGTGACTCCACAACCACACGAATATCAGTCATGTGCAGCAATTTATACCTCTCCCAAACACCTTTATCTCTCCAAAAATAATTGGGATGTATGCCAGGCTGCTTAAAATATTAGTGCGGAAAATGAGTCATTGGTGACGTCATCAGACCCGCTCCATTTATTTGAGCCGGGAAACCCACATGACTGTTTCAATTGAGTTAAATTTGCAGTTTAGATCGCGCTGTTACAAAGTTCGGGACTACGACCAGTTACGCGGCCCACACGCACTCGCCCCAATGCTCAGGTAACAATTCCAGCCGTATGTCAGTCGGTGTGTACACACATGGACTGAGCCACAACATCAGAAATAAATCATTCATGTCATGTTATGACAGATCATAAGATTTACACACTCATTTGATATTGCAAAAGATTAAATATATTGATTTAAGTTTGGTGACAGTAATTCAAATACAACTTGTGATGCAGTTGTCATTCGGGGATGCACTGGTGTCTGAAATTGTACTCGAATTCATATCCTTCTTACTCAGAGCTGAGTGTGCAACCGACTGAGCATAAGGAGAAATTCTTCGACTGTTAATGGTACCATAGAGTTATAGAGTCATTATGGCACAGAAGGAGGGCATTCAGCCCATCGAGTCCATGCCAGCTCTCTATGGAGCAATCCAGTCAGTCCCATTCCCCCGCCCTATCCCTGTAACCCTGCAAGTTTATTTCCCTCAGTACCTATCCAATTTCCTTTTGAGATCATTGATCATCTCTGCTTCAATCACCCTCATCGGCAGCGAGCTTCAGGTCATTAGCACTTGCTGCGTAAAAAAGTTCTTCCTCACATCCCCCCATATCTCTTGCCCAAAACTTTAAATCTGTGTCCCCTAGTCCTTGTACCATCAACTAATGGGAACAGCCTTTCTCTGTCTACCTTATCCAAACCCATCATAATCTTGTACAGCTCTATCAAATCCCCCCTCAACCTCCTTTACTCCAAGGAGGTTTGGAAAACCTCAAATGTAACACCCCGATTTAAGAAAGGAGGGAGACAGAAAGCAGGAAACTATAGACCAGTTAGCCTAACATCTATCATTGTGAAAATGCTGGAGTCTATTATTAAGGAAGCAGTAGCAGGAAATTTAGAAAATCATTATGCAGTCAAGCAGAGTCAGCATGGTTTTATGAAAGGGAAATCATGTTTGACAAATTTGCTGGAGTTCTTTGAGGATGTAACAAACAGGGTGGATAAAGGGAAACCAGTAGATGTTGTGTATTTGGATTTCCAGATGGCATTCGATAGGTGCCACATAAAAGGTTACTGCACAAGATAAAAGTTCACGGGGTTGGGGGTAATATATTAGAATGGTTAGAGGATTGGCTAACTAACAGAAAACAGAGAGTCGGGATAAATGGGTCATTTTCCGGTTGGCAAACTGTAACTAGTGGGGTGCCACAGGGATCAGTGCTGAGGCCTCAACTATTTACAATCTATATTAATGACTTGGATGAAGGGACCGAGTATAATGTAGCCAAATTTGCTGATGATACAAAGATAGATGGGAAAGCAAGTTGTGAGGAGGACGCAAAGAATCTGCATAGGGATATAGACAGGCTAAGTGAGTGGGCAAAAATTTGGCAGATGGAGTATAATGTGGGAAACTGTGAGGTTATCCACTTTGGGAGAGATTACAAAATGCTGTGGTACAGAGGGATCTGGGGCTTCTTGTACATGAAACACAAAATTTAGCATGCAGGTACAACAAGTAATTAGAAAGGCAAATGGAATGTTGGCCTTTATTGCAAGGGGGATGGAGTATAAAAGTAGGGAAGTCCTGCTACAACTGTACAGGGTGGTAATGAGATCATACCTGGAGTACTGAGTACAGTTTTGGTCTCTTTATTGAAAGAGGGATATACTTATATTGGAAGCAGTTCAGAGAAGGTTCACAAAGTTGATTCTGGAAATGAAGGGGTTGACTTATGAAGAAAGGTTGAGCAGGTTGGGCCTATAATCATTGTTTAGAAGACCGAGAGGTGATCTTATTGAAACATTTAAGATTCTGAGGGGGCTTGATAGGGTGAATGCAGAGAGTATGTTTCTCCTTGTGAGGGAATCTAGAACTAGGGGGCACAGTCTCAGAATAAGGGAATGAGGAAGAATTTCTTCTCTCAGAGGGTCATGAAACTTTGGAATTCTCTACCCTAGAGAGCTGTGGTGGTTGGGTCATTGAATATATTTAAGATGGAGGTAGACAGTTTTCTGAAAGATAAGGGAGTAAAAGGTTATGGGGCGAGGGCAGGGAAGTGGAGTTGAGGCCAAGATCAGATAAGCCATGATCTTATTAAATGGCGGAGCAGGCTCGAGCAGCCAGATGGCCTACCCCAGCTCCTATTTCTTATGTTTCAACCACAGTTTCTCCAACATAACCTTGTAACTAAAATTCCTCATCCTTGGAACCATTCTGGTAAATCTCTTCTGAACCCTCTCAAGGACCTTAACATATTTCCTAAAGTGTGGTGACCAGAACTAGAAGCAATAATCTAGTTGTGGCCTAACCAGAGCTTTATAAAGGTTCAGCATAACAGTGTTGAACCTCTATTTATGAAGCCCAAGATCCCATATGCTTTGTTAAATATTCTCTCAATATGTCCTGCCATCTTCAAACATCTATGCGCTTGAACACCCAGGTCCCTCTATCCCTGCACACTCTTTAGATCTGTGCCATTAAGTCTATATTGTCTCTCCCTATGCCTTCAGCCAAAATCCATCACCTTACACTTCTCTGTATTATATTCCATCTGCCACTTGTCTGCTCATTCTGCTAGCCTATCTATGTCCTGTTCCAGTCGATTGGTATTATCCTCACTGTTTGCCACACCTCCAAGCTTGGTGCCATCGGCAAATTACTCTGTATTCCAATATCCAAGTCATTTATATATATAAAAAATCAGTGGTCCTAGCACTGACCCTTGGGGAACACCATCTACCATAATCCAGTCTGAAAAAAAAACATTTACTATGACTCGTTATTTTCTGTCCTTAAGCCAATTTCTTATGCAAGCTGACACTGACTCTCCTATTCCATGAGCCTCAGCTTTGTTAACATAAGAACATAAGAACTTAAGAAATAGGAGCAGGAGTAGGCCATACGGCCCCTCGAGCCTGCTTCGCCATTTAATATGATCATGGCTGATCCGCTCATGGACTCAGGTCCACTTCCCTGCCCACTCTCCATAACCCCTTATTCCCATATCGTTTAAGAAACTGTCTATTTCTGTCTTAAATTTATTCAATGTCCCAGCTTCCACAGCTCTCTGAGGCAGCAAATTCCACAGATCCACAACCCTCTGAGAGAAGACATTTCTCCTCAACTCAGTTTTAAATGGACGGCCCCTTCTTCAAAGATTATGCCCTCTAGTTCTAGTCTCCCCTATCAATGGAAACATCCTCTGTGCATCCACCTTGTCAAGCCCTCTCATAATCTTATACGTTTCGATAAGATCACCTCTCATTCTTCTGAATTCCAATGAGTAGAGGCCCAATCTACTCAACCTTTCCTCATAAGTCAACCCCCTCATCTAGGGAACCTTCTCTGAACTGCCTCCAAAGCAAGGATATCCTTTCGTAAATTTGGAAACCAAAACTGCATGCAGTATTCCAGGTGTGGCCTCACCAATACCCTGTACAACTGTAGCAAGACTTGCCTCCTTTTATACTCCATCCTCTTTGCAATAAAGACCAAGATTCCATTGGCCTTCCTGATCACTTGCTGTCCCTGCATACTAACCGTTTGTGTTTCATGTACAAGTACCCCCAGGTCCCGCTGTACTGCAGCACTTTGCAATCTTTCTCCATTTAAATAATAACTTGCTCTTTGATTTTTTCTGGCAAAGTGCATGACCTCACACTTTCCAACATTATACTCCATCTGCCAAATTTTTGCCCACTCACTTAGCCTGTCTATGTGCTTTTGCAGATTTTTTGTGTCCTCCTCACACATTGCTTTTCCTCCCATCTTTGTATCGTCAGCAAACTTTGCTATGTTACACTCAGTCCCTTCTTCCAAGTCGTTAATATAGATTGTAAATAGTTGGGGTCCCAGCACTGATCCCTGCGGCACCCCACTGGTTATTGATTGTCAACCTGACTCTCTGTTTTCTGTTCATTAGCCAATCCTCTATCCATGCTAATATATTACCCCCAACCCCGTGAACTTTAATCTTGTGCAGTAACCTTTTATGAGGCACCTTGTCAAATTCCTTCTGGAAGTACAAATATACCACGTCCACTAGTTCCCCTTTATCCACCCTGTTTGTTACATCCTCAAAGAATTCTAGCAAATTTGTCAAACATGACTTCCCCTTCATAAATCCACGCTGACTCTGCCTGACCGATTTTTGTTTTTCCAATTGTCCTGCTACTTCTTTAAAAAAGGACTCCAACATCTTCCCAACCACAGATGTTAGGCTAACTAGTCTATAGTTTCCTGCTTTTTGTCTGCCTCTTTTTTTAAAATAGGGGCGTTACATTTGCAGTTTTCCAATCTGATGGGATCTTCCCAGAATCCAGGGAATTTTGGTAAATTACAACCAGTGCATCCACTATCCACTACTTCTCTGAAGACCCGAGGATGCAAGCCATCAGGTTCAGGGGATTTATCCGCCTTAAGTCCCATTATCTTACCACCTCCATAGTGATTGTGATTGTGGTAAGTTCCTCCCTCACCCCTATAGCCCCTTCAGTATCCACTGTTGGAATATTGTTAGTGTCCTCTACCGTAAAGACTGATACAAAATATTGGTGCAGAGTTTCTGCCATCTCCATGTTCCCCATTACTAATTCCCCGGTCTCGTCCTCTAAGGGACCAACATTTACTCCCGCCTCTCTTTTCCTTTTTATATACCTATAGAAATTCTTGCTATCTGTTTTTATATTTCGTGCGAGTTTACTTTCATAGTCTATCTTCCCTTTCTTAATCATTTTTTTAGCCATTCTTTGTTGGCTTTTAAACGCTTCCCAATCTTCTGTCCTCCTTTTACGTGGTACTTTGTCAAACGCCTTCTTAAAATCCAGATTGACAACATCCACTGCATTCTCTTCATTAACATTCTCTGTTACTTCATCAAAAAATTCAATTAGATCTGCCTTTTACAAATCCGTGCTGGCCCCCTTTAATTAACTTTAACCTCTCCAAGTGCCTGTTCATTTTTTACCTGAATATTGTTTCTGAAACCTTACCCACCACTGATGTTAAATTGACTGGCCTGTAGTTACTAAAATTGTCGTTATTGTGTTCCTAACACAGATGAGACTGCACACAGGGAGGTTAAAGTAACAGTGACCTCAGTCTTTATTAAAACACTCCAGAGTGAGGAACAGGCCTGAGGGGCCGGCTTATATACAGTGCTCCCAAGGGATGCTGGGATTCCTTGGGACTTCAGGGGATGCACTCCCTGGTGGTGGAGCATGGGAGTGCATGATTTACAGGTACACAACATCAGTCCCCCCCAAAGTAAAAGTGAAAACTATTTACAAGGTGAGGCGGTCGGGAGCCTTTCTTTCCCTGGTGGACCGCCTCGGTACAAATGTCTGTTCTGGTGTGTTGGCTGTGCTCTCGCTGGGCTGGTGTGTTGTTGGCCCTGCAGGGCTGCTGGGTGAGCCTGGCCTTGCTGGGCTGTTGGTTTCGATTTCCTGGTCCGGGGTGGTGTCGTTGATCCTTTGGGTGTGTGTTGTGGGCTCAAAAAAGGTGGTGTCTGCTGTGGGTTGTTCAGGGCAGTCTGTGAACCGCAGCCTCGTTTGGTCCAGGTGCTTTCTGCAAATTTGTCCATTGTCTAGTTTGACTACAAACACCCTACTCCCTTCTTTAGCTATCACCTGCCCGTGATCCACTTGGGACCATGTCCATAGTTTAGCACATACACAGGGTCATTCAGATCAATTTCCCGTGGCACAGTGGCGCGACCATCATTGACATTTTGTTGCTGCCGCCTGCTCTCTACCTGATCATGCACGTTGGGGTGAACCAGCGAGAGTCTGGTTTTAAGTGTCCTTTTCATGAGTAGCTCAGCCGTGGGCATCCCTGTGAGCGAGTGGGGTCCCGTGCGGTAGCTGAGCAGTACTCGGGACAGGCGGGTTTGGAATGAGAAACTGTGACTCGTTTAAGGCTCTGTTTGATTGTTTGTACTCCCCGCTCTGCATGCCCATTGGAGGCTGGTTTAAACGGGGCCGAGGTGACATGTTTGATCCAATTGCGGGTCATGAATTCTTTAAATTCGGCACTGGTGAAACATGGCCCGTTGTCACTGACCAGTATGTCAGGCAGGCCGGGTGGCAAACATGGCCCTCAGGCTTTCAATGGTGGCAGTGGCAGTGCTTCCCGACATTATTTCGCATTCAATCCATTTTGAAAAAGCATCCACCACCACCAGGAATATTTTACCGAGAAACGGGCCCGCATAGTTGACATGGATCCTCGATCATGGTCTGGAGGGCCAGGATGACAAACTTAGTGGTGCCTCTCTGGGCGCATTGCTCAACTGAGCACACACGCTGCATTGCCGTTCAGAGTCGATACCGGGCCAGCACACGTGGGATCTGGCTATCGCTTTCCTCATTACTATACCTGGGTGTGTGCTGTGGAGATCCGAGATGAACGTCTCCCTGCCCTTTTTGGGTAGCACTACATGGTTAGCCCACAACAGGCAGTCTGCCTGAATGGACAGCTCGTCCTTTCGCCGCTGGAATGGCTTGATTAGCTCTTTCATTTCAACGGGGCTGCTGGCCCTGCTCCCATGCAGTACACAGTTTTTTACTTGGGACAGCAGAGGATCTTGGCTGGTCCAAGTCCTAATCTGGCAGGCCGTGACAGGTGATTTATAATTTTCAAATGCTTCCATGACCATCAACAAGTCTGCGGGCTGTGCCACCATCAACAAGTTTGCAGGCTGCGTCATTTCCACTCTCGTGGTGGGCAATGGTAGCCAACTGAGAGCATCTGCACAGTTCTTTGTGCCTGGCCTGTGGCAGATGGTATAGTTATACGCTGATAGCGCGAGTGCCCACCTTTGAATGCAGTCTGAGGCATTAGGATTTATCCCCTTGTTTTCAGCAAACAGGGCTATGAGGGTGATCGGTTTCCAGCTCAAATTTGAGGCCAAACAGGTACTGATGCAATTTCTTTACCCCGAACACACACGCTAATGCCTCGTTTTCAATCATGCTGTATGCCCTCTCGGCCTTAGATAAGCTCTTGGAGGCATAGGCGACAGGTTGCAACTTCCCCGCAACGTTAGCTTGTTGTAATACACACCCAACTCCGTACGACGATGCGTCACATGCTAGCACGAGTCTTTTACACAGGTTATACAATACAAGCAGCTTGTTGGAGTATAAAATATTTCTGGCTTTCTCAAAAGCAATTACTTGTTTTTTTTCCCCATACCCACTTCTCACCTTTACGCAATAACACATGTAGGGGCTCTAAGAGGGTGCTTAAACCCGGTCGGAAGTTACCAAAATAGTTGAGGAGTCCCAGGAATGACCGCAGCTCCGTGACGTCTGTGGCCTGGGCGCATTCCTGATTGCCTCTGTCTTGGCGTCTGTGGGCCGAATGCCATCCGTCGTGATCTTTCTCCCCAAAAACTCCACTTCTGTTGTCTTGAAGACACATTTCAACCTCTTCAGCCGCAGCCCTACGCGATCCAGTCACTGGAGGACCTCCTCCAGGTTTTTTGGTGCTCGACGGTATCCCGACCCATGACCAATATATCGTCCTGAAAAGCCACCGTACGTGGTACCAACTTAAGTAGGCTCTCCATGTTTCTCTGGAAAATCGCTGCAGCTGACCGAATTCCAAACGGGCATCTGTTGTAGATGAACAGTCCCTTGTGCGTGTTGATGCAGGTGAGGCCCTTCGAAGACTCCTCCAGCTCCTGCGTTATGTAGGCCGATGTCAGGTCGATCTTGATGAATATCTTGCCTCCTGCCAGCGTCGCGGGTATAGGTAGCGGGTATTGGTCCTGTTGCGAGAAACAATTAATAGTTACTTTATAATCGCCGCAAATCCTGACCGTGCCATCACTTTTGAGTACTGGAACAATCGGGCTGGCCCACTCGCTGAATTCCACTGGAGAGATGATGCCCTCGCGTTGCAGCCTGTCCAGCTCGATTTCCACTCTCTCCCTCATCATGTGAGGTACCGCTTGTGTCTTGTGGTGAACCAGTTGTGCCTCTAGGACCAAGTGTATCCACACCTTCGTCCCAGAAAAGATTCCAATGCCTGGCTCAAAAAAGGAAGGACATTTGTTAAGAACCTGGGTACATGAGGCCTCATCGACATGTGATAGCGCTCAGATGTCATCCCAGTTCCAGCGGATTTTGCCTCACCAGCTCCTTCCAAGCAGTGTGGGGCCATCGCCCGGGACAATCCAGAGTGGCAGCTTGTGCACGGTACCCTAGCAGGTGACCTTGACCATGGCGCTGCCTAGGACAGTGATAAGCTCTTTGGTGTACGTGCTCAGTTTCGTGTGGACGGGATTCAGGGCTGGTCTGAGTGCCTTGTTGCACCACAGTCTCTCAAACATTTTTTTACTCATGATGGATTGGCTAGCACCAGTGTCCAGTTCCATGACTATGGGTAAGCCATTCAATTTTACATTTAGCATTATAGGTGGACATTTCGTCGAAAATGTGTGCATCCCGTGTACTTCAGCATCTGCCTCCTCTCTCTGAGGCTCGAAATTGCTTTGATTCACCATGGACCGATCTTCCTCTGCCACGTGGTGGTTAGCAGGTTTTGCAGAGCTTGCAGCTCGTCTGCAAGCTTGTTGGAGGTGCCCCATTGTTCCACAGCTCTTGCAAACACAGCCTTTGAAGCGGCATGAATAGGCTGAATGGAAGCCTCCACAATGTCAACAAGGTGTGAATTGCCTTGCATTCATCCTTTGTTGCGGACTCTGAGTCATCTGGGTCACCTGAGGCCTGCTGGCAGTTGCAGATTCATGGTTGCTACCCTGTACATTTCTGCTCACAAACACAGTTCCAGTTAATTTATGAACAGCGCTAGCACTTGTGTGCTGAAAGATTTGTTTGGTGTTATCACTGGTGGAGATAAACGCCTGTGCTATAGCAATGGCCTTACTGAGAGTCGGTGTCTCTACAGTCAATAGTTTTCGTAGGATGGTCTTGTGGCCAATGCCCAGTACAAAAAAGTCTCTGAGCATTTGCTCCAGGTAGCCATCAAACTTACATTGTCCTGTAAGTTGCCTTAGCTCGGCGACGTAGCTCGCCACTTCCAGACCTTCAGATCGCTGGCACGTGTAGAACCGATACCTCACCATCAGCACGCTCTCCCTCGGGTTAAGATGCTCCCAAACCAGTGTACACAGCTCCTCATACGACTTATCTGTGGTTTTCACCGGAACCAGAAGATTCTTCATGAGGCTGTAGGTCGGTGCTCAGCAGACCGTGAGGAGGACCGCTCTCCTTTTTGCAGCGCTTCCAACTCTATCCCGCTCGTTGACTACAAAGTACTGGTCTAGCCATTCAACATAGGCTTCCCAGTCTTCACCCTCCGAGAACTTCTCCAGGATGCCCACAATTTGCTGCATCTTTGCGTTGGATTCGTATACTCGTCACCAGTTATTGTGTTCCTAACACAGATGAAACTGCACACAGGGAGGTTAAAGTAACAGTGACCTCAGTCTTTATTAAGACACTCCAGAGTGAGGAACAGGCCTTAGGGGCTGGCTTATATTCAGTGATCCCAAGGGATGCTGGGATCCCTTGGGACTTCAGGGGATGCACTCCCTGATGGCGGAACATGGGAGTGCATGCTTTACAGATACACAGGTACCCTTTCTTGAACAAGGGTATCACATTTGCCACTTTCTAATCCTCTGGCACCTCCCCCGCATCTAGGGAAGACTGACAGATTGCAAACCCTTCCACTATCTCCACCCTCACTTCTCTTATTAATCTGGGATGCAAGCCAGGACACTTATCCACTCTAAGCATATCCAGCCTTTCCAGTACATCCTGCCTATCAATTTTCACCCCATCCATTACCTCTACCATCTCCGCTTCTCCCGATATTTTTTCAGCATCCTCATCCTTAGTAAACACCGATACAAAGTACCCATTAATATTCTAACGCTGCCTTGCACCTCTAAGTGTATATCACCTTCTTTGTCCCTACTAGGCCCCACCCTACCTCTTTCTACCCGCTTACTATTTACAAGTCGGTAGAAGATTTTGGGGTTCCCTTTTATGTTAACTGCCATTCGATTCTCATATTCTCTCTTTTCCAGTCTTATTTCCCTCTTCACTTCCCCTCTCAACTTTTTGTATTTGGCCCAGTTCTCACTTGAAGAAGTCACTTGACATGCATCATATTCTCTATCTCCCTTGTCATCCAAGAAGCCCTGGCTTTGGTTCCCTTACCTTTCCTACTTGTTGGAATGTACCCAGCCTGTCCCTGAAACATCTCTTCCTTAAAGATGACCCATTATTCCTGTCAATCTTTGGTTCCATTTTATCCTTGCTAGATCCCCTCGCAGCCATTGAAGTTACCAAAAGTGCAATTTTGTACTCCGCATTGACTAGACAGTACAATTCCTGATGCCTCTAATACAGCAATTTATATTTAATGGATACTTCTCGAAATGTACCACAGCACTCTTCAATTGTCAAATGACTTCTCTTTGGTTGTGCAGCCAGCCACGAATCCTGCAGCAGGTTGTTTGTCAGGCAGCACATAGAGGGAAAATTGAGTCACTAAGAAAGGGCACAAAGTGAGTCATTGTGTTTACTGAATGCCTTTTATAATAAATGCTTGTGAAATCTGTGGTAAATATGCAGAAGTTGATAATGATGTGGTACGTTGCCTATGTCGCCATTCTCTATCTCTCTCTTTCTGGTCCTTTGCAGAGTATGATATTTATGATCAAAATGACACGTTGTGTGAACCTGACAACAGTATCACCACTGGGGTGTGTTTGGCAGCAAGACAGGGTTTGGAGTTCATTCCCATTACATGTGGAAAGTGGACATTTACTTCTTGCTCAAGATTACTATGAGCTTTGTCTTACTGAGGACAAACAGAATTCTGTGGAAGGCACACAGCTCTTACTGACTGGAATACAGTATTCCCTTCTCTGTGGCACGGTTTTTTGGGAGCCGCACAAAAAGCATATTGTAACATGTTAATTTTAGCCTGCCCCCTTTAACCTCTCGATGGGGGTTCTACCTTCCACTGTTCCCTCTCTGCTAGTATCACGGCAACCGCTGGTGAGAGGCCCTATTCAAAAAGGGGGCGGGTCTCACTTCCGAATAATACTTGGGAGATTTAACTTCTCAAACAAGGCCTCTTTATTTAATGGGTGCACCAACTAAATTAAATCAACAGGCTTGATACTGTATGGTGGGGCTGGAGGCTGCAGTACCTTCTTCCCAATCACTTGCATGCTATCTGCTCGCAGTAATGCAGGTCCCATCAAAAATAGTGATCAATGGCACTGGGAAAACATCCTGTAAGCAAATGCAATGCCTCTTGAATAGGATTGTATGGAGTTGTCGCGGGTCCTCACAGAGTGCATTTCTTCAGTAGTTCCACGGAGCTTCAGAAAGTTGGACTACCCAGGAAATGTGTATACAATTATTCTAAAATTGATGTAAAACATGTCTATGTAAATTTGGGGGCTCTTTGGCTTCAAGCAGGTACTTTGGAAGAAAAAGTGAACTCCATTAAGGATGTTCAACGCTAATCCTGCGTATCATCAATATATCTTCAAACTTGGTACTCTTACGTTCAGTGCCATCACTCATGTTGTTTTTTTAGCTGCCCCCAGGTGTAGCCTGCTATCTCATGAAGAAAAAAGAAAGAAGGGCTGTGAAGTTTCTTTTGTAACCTGAGTTAACAAAGCGCATTACAGCCAAGGACGTACTTTTGAAGTAAAAACAGAAAACGCTGGAAAAACACAGCACGTCAGGCAGCATTTGTGGGGAGAGAAACAGAGTTAACATTTCAGGTTGTTGACATGTCATCAGAACTAGAAGAAGTTAGAAACGTATCAGGTGGTAAGCGAGCACAGAGGCAGGGAAAGAGGGGAGGAAAGAACAAAAGGGAAGGTGATAGGGTGGAAGGCAGGAGTGATTAAATGACAAAAGAGATGATGGTGCAAGGCAAAAAGGGGTGGTAATGGGACAATAAAAGAACCAAGAAAATGGGTCTAGAGGAGCTGAAAATGACAAAAGCAGTATCATTAATAGCAACTACTGTCTGAAAAAATGGGAGCAGTAGTTATGATCTGAAATTGTTGAACTCAGTATTGAGTCCAGAAGGCTCTAAAGTGCCTAATCGAAAGATGAGTTGCTGTTCTTCGAGCTTCCGTTGAGCTTCATTAGAACAGTGAAGGAGGCCGAGGAGGACAGAGAGCTGGGAGTGGGACGGAGAATTAAACTGGCAAGTGATCGCAAGCTCAGGTTCACACATGCGTGCTGAACAAAGGTGTTCCTCAAAGCAATAACTCAATCTGTGTTTGTCTCCCCAATGTAAAGAAAACCACATCGTGAGCAGGGCACACAGTATACTAAATTGAAAGAAATACAAGCAAATCACTGTTTCACCTGGAAGGAGTGTTTGGGGCCCTGTGGGTGGGGATGGAGGAGGTAAAAGGGCAGGTGTTGCATCTACTGCGCTGATGGACTGCATCCCAGAGTACTTAAGGAGGTGGCCTTGGAAATAGCGGATGCATTGACAGTCATTTTCCAACATTCCATTGACTCTGGATCAGTTCCTATCGAGTGGAGGGTAGCCAATGTAACCCCACTTTTTAAAAAAGGAGGGAGAGAGAAAACAGGGAATTATAGACCGGTCAGCCTGACCTCAGTCGTGGGTAAAATGATGGAATCAATTATTAAGGATGTCATAGCAGCGCATTTGGAAAATGGTGACATGATAGGTCCAAGTCAGCATGGATTTGTGAAAGGGAAATCATGCTTGACAAATCTTCTGGAATTTTTTGAGGATGTTTCCAGTAAAGTGGACAAAGGAGAACCAGTTGATGTGGTATATTTGGACTTTCAGAAGGCTTTCGACAAGGTCCCACACAAGAGATTAATGTGCAAAGTTAAAGCACATGGGATTGGGGGTAGTGTGCTGACGTGGATTGAGAACTGGTTGTCAGACAGGAAGCAAAGAGTAGGAGTAAATGGGTACTTTTCAGAATGGCAGGCAGTGACTAGTGGGGTACCGCAAGGTTCTGTGCTGGGGCCCCAGCTGTTTACACTGTACATTAATGATTTAGACGAGGGGATTAAATGTACTATCTCCAAATTTGCGGATGACACTAAGTTGGGTGGCAGTGTGAGTTGCGAGGAGGATGCTATGAGGCTATAGAGTGACTTGGATAGGTTAGGTGAGTGGGCAAATGAATGGCAGATGAAGTATAATGTGGATAAATGTGAGGTTATCCACTTTGGTGGTAAAAACAGAGAGACAGACTATTATCTGAATGGTGACAGATTAGGAAAAGGGAAGGTGCAACGAGACCTGGGTGCCATGGTACATCAATCATTGAAGGTTGGCATGCAGGTACAGCAGGCGGTTAAGAAAGCAAATGGCATGTTGGCCTTCATAGCGAGGGGATTTGAGTACAGGGACAGGGAGGTGTTGCTACAGTTGTACAGGGCCTTGGTGAGGCCACACCTGGAGTATTGTGTACAGTTTTGGTCTCCTAACTTGAGGAAGGACATTCTTGCTATCGAGGGAGTGCAGCGAAGATTCACCAGACTGATTCCCGGGATGGCGGGACTGACCTATCAAGAAAGACTGGATCAACTGGGCTTGTATTCACTGGAATTCAGAAGAATGAGAGGGGACCTCATAGAAACGTTTAAAATTCTGACGGGTTTAGACAGGTTAGATGCAGGAAGAATGTTCCCAATGTTGGGGAAGTCCAGAACCAGGGGTCACAGTCTAAGGATAAGGGGTAAGCCATTTAGGACCGAGATGAGGAAAAACCTCTTCACCCAGAGAGTGGTGAACCTGTGGAATTCTCTACCACAGAAAGTAGTTGAGGCCAATTCACTAAATATATTCAAAAAGGAGTTAGATGAAGTCCTTACTACTCGGGGGATCAAGGGGTATGGCGAGAAAGCAGGAAGGGGATACTGAAGTTTCATGTTCAGCCATGAACTCATTGAATGGCGGTGCAGGCTAGAAGGGCTGAATGGCCTGCTCCTGCACCTATTTTCTATGTTTCTACGTTTCTATAAGGGAAGGTGCTGTGAGATGGGGAGGGGGTGTTGTGGGTGGTTGAAGAGTGGACCAGAGTGTCGCAGAGGGAACGGTCCCTTCAGAATGCTGGAAGTGGGGTGGGGGGGAGGAGATGTTTTTGGTGATGGCATCATGCTGGAGGTGGGGGAAATGGCTGAGGATAATCTGATGAATGTGAAGGCTGGTGGGGTAGAAGGTGAGGACAAGGGGAACCCTATCTGGGAGGGAGAGGAAAGGGTGAAAGCAGAAGTGCAGGAAATGGGATGGACACAAATGTAGGCCCTGTCAACCATGGTGAGGGAAATCCTTGGCTAAGGGAAAAGGAAGACATCTCAGAAGGTGAAATATGGAAAGTGGCATCATCAGAACAAATGCAGTGAGGTAGGTTGTTGGCCAGACAGGAGCATCCATCCTTTAAAGTGTTTGTAAACCTATCGGTTGGAATGATAACTCATGGCAAGTTTTCTCCTATTCCCTAGTCACATTGCTTTTTAATTAAAAGCTCTGTTGAAATGCTAATAATAACAGTGCTTGATTTACATGCCTACAAGTAGGGGGAGTTGCCTTGCAAAGTGATAGTTGGAGGAATGCAGATATCTCAGAGGGTTGTAGGGCTGGAGGAGATTATAAAGCTAGGTAGGGGCGAGGTCATGGAGGGTCTTGGGCATGTTGATGAGAGTTTTTAAATTGAGCCAATTAGAGCCAGACCTTTCAGGAGTGAAATTAGAAAACACTTCTACATACAAAGGTTGGTAGAAGTTTGGAATTCTCTTCCGCAAATGACAATTGATGCGAGATCAATTGTGAATTTTAAATCGAAGATTGATAGCTTTCTGTTAACCAAAGGTATTAAGGGATGTGATACGGGCCAAAGGCAGGTATATGGGTATATGGAGTTAGGTCGCAGATCAGCCATGATCTCATTGAATGGCGGAGCAGGCTCGAGGGGCTGAATGGCCTACTCCTGTTCCAATGTCCCTATGTTCCTATGAGGTGTTAGTGGACTGGGAGTCAATGTAGGTCAGCAAGCACAGGGTGATGGGTGAACAGGATTTAGGATACGGGCAGCAGAGTTTTGGATCAACTCAAGTTCATGGAAGGTGGAAGTTGAGGGCCGGTCAATAGAGTATTGGAATAGTCGAATCTGGAGGTGACAAAAGTATGGATGAGGCTTTCAGCAGTAGATAGGTTGAGGCAGGGACGGACACGGGCAATATTACGGAGTTGGAAGTAGGTCATTTTGTGATGGGATCGGAAGCTCATTTCAGGGTCAAATAAGACACTGAGGTTGTGAATAGTCTTGTTCAGCCTGAGACACGGGCCAAAGTTTCAAAGCAGATGCTGAACATATCGTACAAAGGAAGCAATGGTGATAAGTGTCCAGCGTGTTTCAAGCTGATAGGAAGTCGACAGATGGTTTCGGCGTGAAGCAAATGTGAATGCTTTAATCTGCTCAAGGACCTCTGCTTTCGTATGATACGAGTCTTCGACGTCATTCCAGAAACTAGATTTTTCAATTCCCACACATTGCTTATCACTCTACATGATTACAAAAATATATCAAGTCTTGCTTTTCCAGAGGTTTTAGTGGGTAAATGCACCAAGCAATGAGCAACTCAGGCATACAGGCCGGGATAATCTGGGGTAGGTTAGTGGCTCTCAGCCAGAGCAGTGATATGGGTGATGCATCTGCCCTCAGTGCAAACTGGCTAGGAAGAAGGTGGGGTGGTGGGATGGGGGGAAAGATCAACCAGAGGTTCCAGATATATCCCCGATTATGCCCACTGGAAGGTACACGTGGATTGGACATTGGACGAGAACATGCTCAGGCTCTACTGTGAAGACTTCCATGGTCCAACAGTCAGTTGTCACTAATTGTGCAGGCTCACTTGGTTACATGGGTGAGGAGCATAGAACCAGTGTCCTACATTGCAACATTGACTATTCTTCAAAAAGCACTGAATTGGCTGTGAAGCACTTTGGGACGTCCTGAGGTTGTGAAAGGTGCTATATAAATGCAAGTTCTTTCTTTCATATTCCAGCATGGTTCACAACCTTCAGGAGGCTGGAAAAACTGAACAAAAAAGAATCATTTTACATTAAAAAGAAATAACTGGAGTGACCCACTTTGCATCATCACACTGTGACATGGGAACCTTGACTATACAAAAGATAATTGTCATTTGGCAGCCAACAAAATTAAGGTAATAACACAATGGAATGCTTTTTATGACCTTTAATAATTTAAATTAAACAGTGACACAACAGCAATGACACAATATTCCATCATAGAAAGACAGGCTCTGGCAATTCATTAATGTTTGCTATCGCACTCTGCCTGTTAAAGCAGACCTTTAAATTATGATCTGTAGAAACCTGTTGTGCAGAATTCAGCATGGTGAAGGGGTAATGACCAGGCAGTAGCCTCAAAAGGGTTCAGAAGGTTTATTTTTGAATAACGGAAATCGAGGAGCAAGGTACAGGCTGGAATCTAAATGAGGGATTCTGATAGTTTATACATAAAGCTATGGTCCTTGGGGAGTGAGTTAGAGACTGGAATTCACATGGTTTATATATACTGAGTTATGCTTACTCAGGATTGAGTCAAGCGGGTTTTTAATCGAGGGAATACTGGATACCTGGAAGGGGGAAGTGAGTGACAGATCATAAACTAATTGAGGTGTTCAGACCATTTATATGTAGAATAATGGATATCTAGGAGTGCATTACAGACCGAAATTTAATAAAGCAATATAGAGAATAATAAAACCCAGGAGGGACTTGAAACCAGGAATCTTGCTGAGGTTTATTTAAAATATATATATCATTTTATTTGTTTTCTCTCCCTTTCGGCTGTTCAGACTGTTTACTGCTGTTCAGTTCATCACAGTGTATCATTGATGGCTGGCAAAAGGAGAAGAAATTATGTGAAAGTTCAAAACAATTGAAGCAAAATTCAGTGAAAGACAGTCTGAACTAATCACTTGTTTGTTGGAATGACATCAAATCTAACTTCATCTTAAATGAATGGGGCTGATTGTTCTGGTAATCAGTACAGAATACAGTAATGCCGCACATGTTTATAATCAGAAGCACAACACAACTGAGCTATGTAAACAGTGGCAGTCTAACATGCAGCATATGGAAACGCACTTAAAGTGTGAAGGAATATATCACTGTCACCGGGCATTGTCGTAAGTTTCAACTGAAACTTTTGTGGTCAGAAATAGCTCGATGTCACATCACGATTTGTAGGACATGGTCAACATGTGTGAAGCACTTGTATGTCACAGATGAAACATGAGGTATTCCTTATTATGAGTGTACCTGGCTCAATTCGTAGGCTGATTCACAATCCTATCAAAGGCAAATTATATTTTAACAAACAAATGCAGCACTGTTAAAAAATATTTTAAAAAATGAGAATGGGTAAATCCCTCCAACGTTTGGTAGTGAGGGGTCTATAAGAGGAAGATCCTGTAATTAATATCATGGCTCTCACTTAAGCAGCAGCTAGTGGGTAACAATTGGTCTTTCTGGCCTGGGCTAGGAAGGGGTAAGAGCAGTTGGGCTTTGACTAGGGCTATTTCATAGCTGTGTAACGTGTACACAGTCCATGTGATCTCCGAGACTGGTTTTGATCATGGTATTAGGGGTAATGTATTGACGTGAATAGAGAATTGGTTGGCAGACGGGAAGCAGAGAGTCGGGATAAACAGATCTTTTTCAGAATGGCAGGCAGTGACTAGTGGGGTGCTGCAGGGCTCAGTGCTGGGACTCCAGCTACTTACAATATACATCAATGATTTAGATGAAGGAATTGAGAATAATATCTCCAAGTTTGCAGATGACACTAAGCTGGATAGCGGTGTGAGCTGTGAGGAGGATGCTAAGAGGCTGCAGGGTGACTTGGACAGGTTAGGTGAGTGGGCAAATGCATGGCAGATGCAGTATAATGTGAATAAATGTGAGGTTATCCACTTTGGTGGCAAAAACATGCAGGCAGAATATTATCTGAATGGCGGCAGATTAGGAAAAGGGGAGGTGCAACGAGACCTGGGTGTCATGGTACATCAGTCATTCAAGATTGGCATGCAGGTACAGCAGGCGATGAAGAAGGCAAATGGCATGTTGGCCTTCATAGCTAGGGGATTTGAATATAGGAGCAGGGAGGTCTTGCTGCAGTTGTACAGGGCCTTGGTGAGGCCTCACCTGGAATATTGTGTTCAGTTTTGGTCTCCTAATCTAAGGAAGGATGTTCTTGCTATTGAGGGAGTGCAGCGAAGGTTCACCCGACTGATTCCCAGGATGGCAGGACTGACATATGAGGAGTGACTGGATCGACTGGGCCTGTATTCAGTTTAGAAGAATGAGAGGGGATCTCATATAAACATATAAAATTTTGATGGGGCTGGTCAGGTTAGATGCAGGAAGAATGTTCCCGATGTTGGGGGAGTCCAGACCCAGGGGTCACAGTCTAAGGATAAGGGGTAAGCCATTTAGGACCGAGATGCGGAGAAACGTCTTCACTCAGAGAGTTGTTAACCTCTGGAATTCTCTTCGCAGAGAGTTGTTGATGCCAGTTCATTAGATATATTCAAGAGGGAGTTGGATATGGCACTTACAGCTAAAGGGATCAAGGGTTATGGAGAGAAAGCAGGAAAGGGGTACTGAGGTGAATGATCAGCCATGATCTTATTGAATGGTGCTGCAGGCTCGAAGGGCCGAATGGCCTACTCCTACACCAATTTTCTATGTTTCTATGATCACCTGATGGGGTCAGAGAGGAATTCTCCAGATATCTTTTTCCTCTTATTTGCCCCGTGTTTATTTTCTGTGGGTTTTTTTTTGTTTGTCCCAGGAGATGACATGCTAGGGAGGGGAAGTGTCTAGTTATGATGCTGCAGACATCACTAGTCTGGGGCAGGCTTGATGGACCAGCTGGTCTTCTCCTGCCTGTCATTTCCATATGTTTGTATGCTTCAAGCAGGGAATTTTGGGAGAACTGAACACAGAGTTGGGACATACCAAAACATTCAAAGACCTTAGAAAGTTCGGGAGTTTGGAAATTGAGCAGATATCAGAGAAGATGAATGGGGCAAGGTTTTTTTTGAAGAGGGTCAATGGCAGCAGTTCTGAAAGATGTGCCGGAGGAAAGGAACCATATATGATGTAGGAATAGGAGTTGAGTGGTCAGGAGTTGAGTGTAGAGGTGTTTGACGGAGCAGAAGATAGGCCTCATGGATGAGATGAGCTTCAAAATGGTGGGGGAAAGATGGGTGAGAAATTGCAAAAAGATGAAAGTTTTTGGCTAGAACAGGTGAGAGAGAGGGGAGAGCTGGGAGTGAACATATGGTACTCAGGCCATCAACAGCCAACATAATAGGACCCGACCTCCTGAGACCCAGCGGTGTTGGAGCTGACATTGTCTTGGGTCTCTAGTTAAACTAATCCCACAGAGCACGTCCTTTCCCTTTTAGTTGGGGGAATCCCAGATCTCCAGCTTCCCACATTACAACAGTGACTACACATCAAAAGTACTTAATTGGCTGTAAAGCGCTTTGGGATATCCTGAAGTTGTGGAAAGAGTCACAGAAATGCACTTTCTTTCTTGTTTTCTTGTTTTACATAAGAAGCAGGGACAGTTGATGAAGTCAATAGGGGAAGCACCACACAGCGATCCCCTGCTCCAGTTGTGCTCCACTCTCCCAGAATCCCTTATGGATACATAAAAATGCCGTATAACTGATTATATTTTCATGCTGCCTCAGGAATCAACTGTAATAATAGAGTCTATTTTCATTTCACTTCCTGTCTCCAGAGGCAAAGAGCTGCAAGCGGCAAAGGTAATTGGCAGATGAGGACACAACTGTGCTCTGGTTCTCAGCCCGATGCTCCAAGATGGCGGATGGGATAGCAGCTCCCTAGGGAGCTCTCCACGAACAAACCACTCAGCTGTTCCAACAAATCCCCACGATTTCAATGGCAGTGAGCCTCCGACCAGCTCCAACCACAGGTTCAGGCCCTACCGTTACTCCTCGCCCTCACGCACAAGGCTTCCCCCCTTCGTACCTTCACTCCACCGGCGACGCTTGAGCCTTCCTCCCACTGGCGACGTTTGGTCCTTTCTCCCACCAGTGACATTCGGACCTTCCTTCCGCCATTTAATAAGATCATGGCTGATCTGATCCTGGACTCAGCTCCACTCCCCATAATCCTTTATTCCCTTATCGCTCAAAAATCTGTCCATCTCCGCCTTAAGTATATTCAATGACCCAGCCTCCACAGCTCTCTGAGGCAGAGAGAAGAAATTCCTCCTCATCTCAGTTTTAACCGGGCGGCCCCTTATTCTGAGACATGGCACTAGATTTTACAATGGGCGTTATTTCCAGCGTGGTCAGTAAAATTGGTTTTTCAGATCGCCGACCTCGCCCATTCTCAAAGCACCTCGTCTCCATTTTTTAAATTGTCCGTTACTGCGAGCAATATGAAATGGTTGGTAGTGTTAAATTTCGCTGACCTTCTGCTGTAAAGTGTCGCCTTCCTTAGTAACGGCATGGCAATGCTCGATTCCCGCGATTCAAGAGGTCATGGGTCATCATGACATGAGCAGAAGAGGAGATAGAGAGAGAGGGAGCTGAGAGGGACTGAAAGCGTTTGTGGCTGTGGTGTGTGCTTGTTTGGCTGTTGTGGGAGGCACGAGGGAGATTCACCAGCAGCAAAAAGCCTACTAAGCACCAAGAACATAGTTGGCACCGAGTTTTTGTCCAACAAATGGAAGGGATTGTGGAGGCCCTGGAGCTGGTAGCCAGGAACACTGGTGGCAGAGGGCTCCCAGTGGTCTCAGAGCACGGCACTGCACCCCAAGGTGCTGCACCCCCATTACCAACTACACACGAGAGCCAGGAGCAACATCTTGCTTCCGATTCGGAGCACATTCCCACCTCGGGACCATCCTCTCTCGTATCCGTCCAAGCAGCGTTTCGGCCGTCACCTCCCTCCCCCCGCCCCCAATGAATCATCGCCTGAGGAGCTCCTCGGCCAGGCAGCTTGGAGTCAGGAGGGGAAGAGGAAGGGGTGGTGGTTGGGAGGAGAAGTGGGGGAGGAAGATTTGTTTTTTACAGAAATACTGATGACTTCACACAAATGTTCGGTTTAAATATTTTTTATTTAACAAAACATTGTTGTGCATTGGCTCAGATAGCTGCACTGTTACACGCTGGTGATTCTTTAACATCAAAGGATATAATTACACTTAACTTCAATCAACTTAAACTTTAACTGTCACCAAGGTGATGCCCACCATTGATGGATCACTTGCACACCCAGCAGTGTGTCAGCCTTGTAAATAACACCAACGTTCTTTCAGGCAAAGTGCTTATTGATGAGCTCCTGACATAAGGCTCGCAGCTGTCATGCCACCACGGACCCTTTCATGTGGTGTACAGGGGGGCAGTGGCATGGCTTCAGCGGTAGCCTGTTTGTCTGGACCGATGTCAGCGTCCGCCTCCTCGTCCTCCTCTTCTTCTCTCTGGTGAGGTGGATTGTCAGACTCATCAGGCAATTCTTGTCCCCTCCTGATAGCCAACTTGTGCAACATTGAGCATGCCACCACGAATTGAGCTACCTGCTCAGGGTGGTATTGGAGCTTGCCTCCTGAGTGGTCCAGGCGTCTAAAGCGCTGCTTAACCACTCCAATGGTTTTATCCAGGATATTGCACATGTGGCTCTCATTGTATCGCCTCTCGGCTTCGGTGTGTGTGTCATGCAGTGAGGTCATCAGCTAAGTGGCGAGGCCATATCCTTTGTCACCAAGCATCCAACATTGACCTTGTGGCTGATTGTTAAACAAGTCAGATACAGTGCTCTCACGCACGATGTGAGCATCATGGATGCTGCCCGGAAATTTAGCATTCACCGCCATTATAGTTTGCTGGTAGTCGACAACCAGTTGGACATTCAGGAAGTGGAATCCCTTGCGGTCCCTGAACACCTCTGCATCCTGACAAGGTGTCCATATCACGATATGCGTACCGTCTATTGCTCCCTGCACCTTGGGGAAGTTTGCAATTCTGGAGAATCCTGGAGCCCTCTCACTCTGTACCTCCCTGGTCATAGGGAAGCTGATCAAGTCCCTCCTGTGTGAGTACAGGGCTTCAGTGACATGTCTAATGCAGCAATGTGTGGCATGCTGAGACAGTCTGCAAATGTCGACAGCTATGGCCTGAAAAGAACTTGACGCGTAGAACGACAGTGCCGTGGTGACTTTGACCTCGACAGACAGTGCGGTACTGATGTTGCTGGCAGGCTGCAGATCTGCCCTTATGAGCTGGCATACCTCAGTGATAATCTCTTTGTGGAAGCGCAGTCTCCGAAGGCAGGTGGCGTCGGGCAAGTCGAAGTAAGACCGCTTCTCCCTGTATTTGCGGAGGTGTAACGTCTGGTCCTCCTCATCAGTCTGGCATGTCTTACATGGGACACAAAATGCAGTGGAGTGCACCTTCGCCCATCTCGAGTCAGCAGCATGTAATTGGTCATCAAAAGAGGGTGAGAAAGGACAGGTCCCATTGCAATAGTTCTCTGTTTTCCACCGATTGGTCACAAACAATGAATGTCCCGATGAAGACACCTATTAAATTCCAATCAGTCACAGTATGGTCAAGATGTTTGTACAGATGTTCACATCAACTCTAATGAGCTCCAAAGTACATCCGAACTCCCCCGAGGTTGAAGCAGAGCAGCCTTTTAAAGGATGCAACATGTGATGTAGAACATGGCATCCATAACGCTGTGATTAGTTCTGGTTAGTTCCACAGTTTTGGGCGAGTAATATTGTGGGTGATATGTGCGTGAGATGGTGAAAGTGACACTTGGGCGATCTCATGACCACTAGTTTCGACAAACACGATCTTTACGACAAAAAAAAGTGGGCATTCGGTATTATTGAATCTTGGCGTTAACTCCGTGTGGAAAGTAACGCTGGCCGATATTACGGGCGTTGATTTCACCCATTCTGATTATTACACTCCAAAAAAGTGGGTGGGTGGTATTATTTTCTCCCAGCGTTACACACATGGGGAAAGTAATGCTCGGCGATAAGTTTCCATTTTGTGGCTAAATGGGCGATATATGGGCGTTATACATAATTTTAGTGGTAAAATGGATGTTAAGTGAGCGTTAAGCAAGCAAATAAAGTGGAAAATCTAGCCCCATTTCTCCTATTTTTAGTTTCCCCTATGAGTGGAAATATCCCCTCTGCCTCCACTTTGTTGAGCCCCCTCTTTATCTTATATGTTTCGATAAGATCACTTCTCATTCTTCTGAACTCCAATGTATATAGGCCCAACCTATTCAACCTATCTTCATAAGTTAACCCCCTCATCTCTGGAATCAACCTAGCGAACCTTCTCTGAACAGCCTCCAATGCAAGTAAATCTTTCCTTAAATATGGAGACCAAAACTGTACGCAGTACTCTAGGTGTGGCCTCACCAATACCCTGTACAATTGTAGCAGGACGTCCCTGCTTTTGTACTCTATCCCTCTTGCAATAAAGACCAACATTCCATTTCCCTTCCTGATTACTTGCTATACCTGCATACTCACTTTTTGTGTTTCATGCACAAGGACCCCCCCAGGTCCCTCTGTACTGCAGCACTTTGCAATTTTTCTCCATTTAAATTGTAATTTGCTTTTCTATTTTTTCTGCCAAAGTGGACAACCTCACATTTTCCCACATTATACTCCATCTGCCAAATTTGCCCACTCATTTAGCTTGTCTATATCCCTTTGCAGATTTTTTGTGTCCTCCTCACAATTTGCTTTCTCACTTTATAATAAAAATAACTTTTATTTATATCGCGCTTTTAACATAGTAAAATGTCCCAAGACACTTCACAACAATTTTACAACACGTTAGATATTGACCATTGAGGTAAAGAGAGAAAAAGTTAAAGGCGCTCGTCCAAAGCGGCAGCCAAAATGCGCACGCAGATAGACACACAGATGAAAAAACAAAAAAAAAGAAATGCAAATGGCATTGTGAACACAATAAGGAGTATACAATAGTAACATCAGTATAATAAAGATTAATTATAATTAAACAAAATTTAATCATATATACCATAATTATAAATTAAGTTAAAATTAGAAAATCAGAAATTGAAACAAATTAAATCAGTTATTAGCTTTCTTTAAGATTCTTTCCCTGTGCAGTGATTCAATTAATATAGAAGAACCAATCACCTTCCTATGTGGCTCGGTGTCAAATTTTGTTTGCTAATCACTCCTGTGAAGCACGTGTGATGTTTTCCTACGTTAAAGATGCCAAATAAATGTAAATTGCTGCTGTTTTAGGTGAGTTGGGAACACAGCTTGAGAACCCGTGTAATGTTAAGCATGCAGAATTGCAATGAGGGCACTGACTCTCCAATGTACTGCTGTCGCTTCTACTTGGAATGTAGAAAAAAAACTATCCCTTCACCACAAAATTGAGGAATAGATTATAAAGTTTAAGAGGGAATTTGTAATTGTATTAAAAGCTGCATGGCTTTACCATTTCCTTCATTTAGTTCTAAATTGTTTCTCAAAATAACCATAACTTGGAGGGTGGCGGAGAGCGGGGTGGGCAGTCTCCGTTTGGTTTAATTACTAAGATGTAGCATTGCAAAGTTTGTTGTTGTTGTTTATATTTAGAGCTGTCACTCAAATGTGTAGGCATGGCGACCGCCACAGGCCTCAGTCAGACAGACAACAACCTGTGGTCCAAGGCTTGCCCGCATGCTTGACTGACAGCTCTAAACCTAAGTGAAAACAGCAAGCCTGACAATGTGATGGCTGCACTTCTCCCCACCGCACCCCCATCATCAACAACTGAGGAACATTCTGCCCGACAGCTCAACAGTTAAACAAAATTAGAGACTGATTTAACTAAATAGAGATATTTTGAGATGTGCATTAAGTAAATCAGAAAATTGCTGGGTTTTAACATTTTAAAGGGACACTGTCTTCAATAACAAGATGTTTGGCAAAACTTTTTTTCTTTAATTTGTTTACAAACACACAACTCAATGAGATAAATCAAGTAAAAATGCATCTTTGTATCACTTCTGAGTGATATTGTAAATATAAAAGCATGATTCTTTTACCCCTCCCCCCAGAAATAAAGGTTTGCCAAACATTTTCTCATACAGGCAATGCCCTTTAAAATTGAGCCCTGCATCATTAACCCTTGCACTCGCCAGTCACTTCTGATCACTCAGAAGACCCAGTGTGGTACTAGTTTTGCTAACGGCGAGGTTACGGCTAAATACTGCTTTTCTTGGTTTGTTCCTCATTTGAACAATTACCTCCATGAACGCCCCATTTTTAACAATTATATCGGAAAAAAAACCCAGCAGAACAAATGCATTGGCAGCCATGAAAATAAAATTAGTTCCTTACATCTCCTATTGCATCAAACACATTTCCACTTTTCTTGACTGTATCCTCTCCACCTTGTCCTGTCCTTGCCCATCTACATCTGTCACTCCTCTGATACACTCCTCCACTCTGATGATTTCAGGCTCTCCTGCCCCATCGCCATCACCTCTTTAATGTCATCACTCAACCAAGATGGCCACCAGGTCCTCCACTTCTTCCTTGAGCTGTGTCCACCTAGAGTTCATCACCTCTGCTCGGCTGAACTTCAACAGCTTGTCTTCTAAGTTCTCACATTTCAATTGTTTTGGTCCTATGTGTGGTCAGTTCCGATGAGGAATGACCAAAAGAGTTAAGCTATCTTTCTCGTTTCAGATACAGATTTCCTTGCTGTGCAGTCCCTGCACTTCCTGCTCTTATTTCAAACAGAAATATATGTTGGTAATATTGGGGAGAGCAATTTGTTCAGATCTAAACAGAGGCCTAGAAATTCGAGAGGTCTGGAAAGTTAACAGCTGCCGAAAATAATAGTGCTGGCAGCACTGGTATGTTGGTGTTGGTTGCTAATTAACATCAGCCCAGCACTAAACTTACGGTGCAAGGCCTGTTTTCATGGTGGTAGTCTCAGCAAGCGACCCAATGTAGAGTGGCCATAGTATCCTTGCAGCAAGAAGAGCCTTCTCTTAAAGCGAGACTGTCAAGTTAGAAAACAGGGTGGTCCCTGAAAGGGGCAATGCTTTCTAAAATGAAAAAAAAAATCATTTAAAAATAGGAAGTTTTTAGCCCTTAGAGCTCAACTGTCTTCTGAAAAAAAAAAGCAGTCTGCAACTATTAAAGCTGAATTGCTTTCCACACCTAAAAAAAATGGGAAAGTAGGTTCAGCGCTAACACAAATAGCTCAGCAAGCCAGGGAAGGTACACCCAGGGTCTTGCATGCAGTATTATGGCCGTTGATTTTGCCCATTCTGATGATTCTGCCCCAAAAAACTGGGCGGGCGGTAATATTTTTCCCAGCATTAAGCCCATGGGGAAAGTAACGCTCGCCGATAAGTTTCCTAAAAATGCCCGTCAGTTTCCATTTTGTGACCAAATGGGCAATATCTGGGCGTTATACGTCATTTCAGCGATAAAATGGGTGTAATGTGGACGTTAAGGATGTAGTTTTAGCTCAGTATTTTCCTGAAGCCATCAACAACATCCAAATTATTCAACACACCATCAGTTACTTTAATTGCACAGAGACAAACACTGCATTTACATTAGTTGTTGGAGTGACTCCAGTATGTTTACTTTGACTACTTGGCCAAGATCCTGAAGGGCATTTGTTGCTGCATTCCACAAACCTTTGAAATCCTGCAGCTTGAACATTAAGCGAGTATTCGGTGACTTCAAGTTACTTCATCAACCACAGCTTGGTGAACTGCTATTTAACACAATCCGGCCTGTTATATTCCTCCCTGTTTTTACTGGGCACCAGAAGTGCACTCCACCTGTCCAAATCTAAGAGTGACCAAATTTGATGGGCCAGGTCATGAGTATGTCTCAGTTGCACCCCTGGTGCAGGCGCTCCCCAGCGCCACAGGGCCATGTGCTAGGAAAAGGGAAGTGGGTGGTAGAAACAGAAATGCAGCTGATAGCTGAGGTGAGCAGCAGCCAGAAGGTCTGCCTGCCCAATGGCCTGTTGGAGACTGTATGAGAAAGGGAACACTTTGGGGGAGAAATTCAGTCACACCTCTGTTGCGGCGTTAATCCAGGCGGAGCGGTACTTTTAGCACTTTGAAAAAGTTTGCGCCTCCCGCCCAGAAATTCATCAGAATTGATCGAAGAGCTGACAGGGGCGATAAATCAGCCGTTGCACACCAGAGCTGGGGGGCGAAAACGAAAGTTTGGTCGATACATTTTGCGGGCCCATTGCACATGTGCAGAACTCCAAATGATATCCCAGGAAAAGTCTAGTCTTAAAGGCACGGCACAGTAATGCACCCATTAAAGTTTTCAAAATTACTTGTTTTCAACCTATCTGTCTGTCGCTGCAAACTCGGAGGCTCGCGCACCATGCTCTGTGTAAACGTTGCACTGACTGTGATCGCCGAGAAAAGCGCTTCCCTTTAAGTAGCCACCAGTTAACAACTCTGCAAGCCTGTACCGACTGTTTTCCAGACATTGTTACTGGCGGGAGCTCAATGAGGCGCACGCACTGAATTTACCGACTAGAGCGCAAGCTTGCGCGCTGCACCAGGAATATGTCATGGTCGGAGTGATTGTCAGCAGCCAGGCGCGAACGGTTTGCACCCCCGGTGAGTCTCTAATGAATTTGCCGTCGGGGCACTAAAAGCTGCGCGCCCAGTCACTAAGCTCTAACGTTCGCATTAACGCCCCCTCTGGCTGCTAACTGAGGCTATAGACAACCGAAAATCCAGCCCTTTACCTTCGGGACCTCTCTTGTATTGCTGCTGGATGTTCTGAGGAGTGCCTCAGGCACAAGGCCTATTGCCAGCTTCTTCAGGGGCCCCTGGAAATGGATGCTCTTCAGGAATAAAAGATTGTACAGTAAGGGCAGGGCACATCCCCACCCACCTCATTACTATCACCGTCCTGGGCCTGTGTCTGTTCTAGCAGAGGCCCAGGACTGCTAGCCTGAGGAAGGCTCAGAAAACCATGTATAAAATAAAAGGGATGGAGAACGAACATAATGCATCTCTGCCCTTTTTCCTCTCTGTAGCACCTGAGAAATGAGAGGTCCCCATGGACAAGGAAGAGCAAAGTCAGAGCTACTGTTTCATGCCAAGAAATATCTTCAATACTGTAAAAGTCTCAGGAAAAAGGAGGCCGTTTCAGAACCTCTATTTGCTCCTGTTCCTGGTAGTCGGTATGACAACTAATCAACTATTTGCAGCTCCACCGCTGGGTTCGAACGGAACGTCTACACCAAGAACATGAATTTATCTGCTGCTAACAGATTATTTCCAACATTTACAGATTGCATTGCACAATAACTGATGTCATTTAATTCATTTTTTGTTTACAGATACACAGGTGTGAGAATTTATGTTGGCGAGGCTATTCATTTTAGCAAGTAACTTAAGTTGATCTCCTCCCACTCAATTCCCTTTGTATCTTGTTTTCATTAGTTCCCGATTGAAATAACCCATTGAGATCAAACGAATGGTATGTTTTGATTCAAATTACACTCAATTTGAGTTTTTCACAGTACATCAGTTATGTGATCATCAAAGGAGAGAACTGTTATATTATTGAAGATCAGACATTTCTTTGAAATCAATCTTGATGTTTTTGACCTGCATTTTTATGATGGTGGTTTTTAGCTAATCAAAGTGAAGGATTTTAACTCAGGGATTTTAATTTCCGGTGCCCAGTATTTGTTAGTAAGCACTTCCAGGGCGATACAAAATCATGTTTATTTCCTTTGCTCTAAGCTCCTTCTATAGTGATGTAACATATATCTATTGAATCAGAGAAGTTTACAGCAGAGAAAGAGGCCATACAGCCCCATCATGTCCGGCTCAGCTCCTTGCTAGAGAAATGCAAAACTAATCCCATTATCTCCTCTGTGCCCTAGCCCTGCTTCTTCCTCTGCTTCAAATGTTTATCCACTTTTCCCTTAAAAGATACAATGGCCTCTGCCTCAGCTACTCTCAATGCTAAAGCATTCCATGATTCAACAACCCACTGTGTAAAGAAATTTCTCCCAATGTCGCTCCTCACTCTTAATGACAATTTTAAATTATTGACTCCTTATCACTGACAACTGACAAACTTGGGTTTGAGTCCTGGCTTGGTGGCCAGGGGGTACCGGGGGCAGCACAGGTCATCACCAGATGTCTGTGCACATTGCCATCATCCTCCCCACACAATATGGATACACACTATACCTCACAGTTAGAGGGGAAGAGCTTCATCAGCAGCTAGGAATATTAGAAGCAGCCACAGGCCATTCAGCCACTTGGGCCTGCTCCACTTCATCATGGTTAGTCTGCACCTCGACTGCAATTTCCTGCTTTTGCTCCATTTCCATTGATATCCTTACCTAACAAAACTCTCTCTATCCCACTCAGCATCCACAGCCTTTTGGGGAGAGAGTTTGGGATTTCTACCCTTTGTGTGAAATAATATTACCTGATTTCTCTTCTGAATGGCCGAGCTCTATTTTGTAAGATTATGACCACCAGAGTCCACCAGAGGAAATAATTACTCCGTATCCACACTTTAAAATCCTTTTAACATTTTAAACACCTCGAACAGATCATATCTCAATCTCCAATACTCCAGGGAACGCAAGCTAATTTTATGTAAACTGTCCTCATAATTTGACCCTCTACACCCTGGTATCATTCAACCCTGATAGAGCAGAAAATCTTTGGCTTAATTGATTTGTGAACTACAATGATTTCCTGCTTCTCATTTTTCTACTTTAAAAAAATTCTCCTGTTACTTTTATTCACAGATGAACAAGGCCACCAAGGATTTATTGGATTGTACCAGTCCTATTGGTTGAGATAGAAGTTTAGTTTTGAGTGGTAAAGGTCACATTCCTCAAATAAGTACAAATGACAAAGGTCAAGAGTTACTTCACTGTCTAAATACCATCATGTTGATCCTACTGTATTTTATAATGGAATAGGAGGCCTTGAGCACATAAAGACACTTTGCACCTTAATCAGTTCCCTGTTCCCTATTCCAACATGATGCTGTAGTATTTAATATAATTCTAGATATTCATAAATATTATACATATAATACCTTGTTTTAAGTTGCCTGAGGGTATAGTAGACACTACAATAGAAAGCACCAATTGAAGAATTAGCAGTAACACAGGCACAATGAGCCAAATGACCTCCCTCTGTGCTGTAATTTCTATAATATTATTGGGCTAGAATTTCCCCTCGGATCGCCCATTTAATGCCCAGTTACCGCCCGTTTTGGTCAAAAATGTAAATTACCGCCCTGTACCGCCCGTTTCTCCTCCCAATTATCACCGGCGGTAATTTGGGCCTACGATTACCACCGGCATTGCTGCAAATCGCCCGCCCACATTTGCCGCCCAGAAATCGCCCAAAATTCCCCTCCAGCGCTAACTTCCCCCAAAAAGTAGTTTTTAAGGCCCACGACCGCCCATTATCACTCCAATCACAATCGTCCGTTTTTAACATGCCCACCTGACTTGGGCCCAGCGTTAAGCACGATTAAGTATTGGCAGCTGGGATCCAAACTTCATTCAGATTGGAGATTACTACTTTTCACCATCATAACAGGCTGGCTGATCACTCCAGCTGTTCCATCTTCTCCAAAGAGCCAGTGGGGAGAGGAGAAGATTTTTTTTATATATATAAACGCAGCGTAGTGGAACCCATAATATGTACAGGGTGTACAGGGACCTGACCATTGCTGGTGCTGTCACCCAGAGGTACCGTGACATGGGGGCTCGCCATCGTGTTCGTGCTCACTCCATTCAAATCATGAAGGTACAAGAGATTCCATTGAGCAAGTGTCGCTGGCCTGCTCTGATTTTAAATTTTAGATACAGAGTAAAGCCCGCTCTACACTGTCCCATCGCACACTCCCAGGGCAAGTACAGCACGGGTACAGCAGAGTAAGGCTCCCATTAAACTCGGGCACCATAGGTCAAAGGCCAGTATCAAGCCCACTCCGCTATGAGTGCTGAAACAACCTCGATCATTACCTCTCTCTCCTTCATGTCAGCACTGATCTCATCCTTGGTCTTCTCCATCCCAAAGGGCAGCACTCCCAACACGCTGTCAAGGCAGGTTTTGATCAGATTGAACATGTCCGCCTCGTTCAGAAGAGGGTCCAGCTTCCTGCAGCCCAAGTGAAGGAAAACAAGTCGGACAACCCTCGGATAGGGAACGTGACCCCTGACACCCCTCTCCTGGGAACCTGATCCCCTGGGAGCCTGACCTCCCCACCCCCCGCCCCCACGGCCCGGCCGGGAGCAGGAGATGCGTGCACTCGTTCTGAAGCCTCCCCGCGGGACTGGGGATTGTTTGAGCCCAGACAGTGAGGGTCAGCAGGTGGTCCCAGGGGTCAGGAAACGGGAGAAGACCCGGAGGGGGAGCCTCCCATTCTCTGACCCGGAGAGGGAACCCTCCCATTCCCTGACCCGGAGAGGGAGGCTCCCCATTCCCTGACCCGGAGAGGGAACCCTCCCATTCCCTGATCCGGAGAGGGAACCCTCCTATTCCCTGACCCAGAGAGGGAACCCTCCCGTTCCCTGACCCGGAGGGGGAGCCTCCCATTCCTTGACCCGGAGGAGGAGCCCTCACATTCCCTGACTCGGAGAGGGAGTCTCCCCATTCCCTGACCCGGAGAGGGAACCCTCCCATTCCCTGATCCGGAGAGGGAACCCTCCCATTCCCTGGCCCAGAGAGGGAACCCTCCCGTTCCCTGACCCGGAGGGGGAGCCTCCCATTCCTTGACCCGGAGGAGGAGCCCTCACATTCCCTGACCCGGAGAGGGAACCCTCCCATTCCCTGACCCGGAGAGGGAACCCTCCCATTCCCAGTTCCATGATTCCAAGATCAAGTTCCCTCTGCCACACACAATCCTGCGTCACCAGGACAGGCCGCGCTTCAGCACCAAGAGACCAAACACTTTGATGTACGGATATACTGTTGGATCACCTAATGAGGAGCGGCTGCAATACACCCATAGAGCCAAGAGCTGAAAAGTGGGATTAGGCTGGATAGTTCTTGGTCGGCTGGCACGGACACGATGGGCCGAGATGGCCTCCTTCCGTGCTGTAAATTTGATTCTATGATTCATCGCCAAATAGCCCAAAATTCGCTCGGCTCAAAGGGATAGCCACTTGGGTGAGGTGCTGGAGGACTGGTGTGGATCAGAGCTCCAAGGAGAAGCAGTACTTCCAGAGAAGAAAACAGGCTGCCTCCCCTTTTCAATCTCACTATCAGGTGATATAACAGTCTGAGGAGATACCCCCCACCGTCCCAACAACTTTTGCTCCCCATTAACTCCAACCAGAGATTTTTGAATTAGACCGACGGGGAGCAACCTCAGCATTTGTTCCATCAACATCATTCAGTCAAGCTCCTGGGCCAACTTCAGTTACTGGAGCAGTTTGCATGGAGAGGAAGCAACATTTGCAGAGGCCGATACAAACATTTTGAGCTTGGGATGCATTACAGCTCGTTAGCCTTTAGAAAGAAAATCTGCATTTATTATACAATAAAGTAATTTTTGGAGTACTTACAACAGGCCTGGGCTGATCTAATTAAAGCCAGTCTCAGCAATCACCGCCAATGAAATATTTTATTAGCGGTTACACGTGTGAGTGGGATGGGAAGAGGGAGAGGAGTGGTTCATTTTATTGAACGTTTTTTTAAACTGAGGAATGCAGGTTGGCGAGGAATGATGCCTCACTACTGATCTCACGCCATGTCTCCCTAGCTGCTGTCAATTCAGAGACACACTCAACTCAGGGTGCTTGCTGAGCGATGCTGCCTGGTGTATTTCTGGGTCCGCAGAAACAGACGCTCCCAATCGAAACATTATTTAAAAAATAAACCCAATTCGATTGTAGATGTTTTGTGTCTGTTTGACCGGAGTAACTGACCTGTACCTGTGTAACATGCCGAGGGCCTGATTTTGTGGGTGGCAGGAAAGGGATTTTGTAACATATGTAACACCACTCAGGAAAAAGCCATTGGAGTCAGCCCACTGAGCTATTCATTGCTGAACATGAATTATTTGCTGGAAATTTTCTCTCCTCCCCCACCCCCCCCTCGCCCTTTACTGATGCTGGCTGTAGCGGAGGGGGGTGCGGTTGGAGGGGGGAGGGGTTGTATCCATGCACTGGGGCCTCATCCAAGTAACCATTTTGCACGTGGCTTGACAGTGTGGTCATGGGGCTATTCAATTGTAGCAGGCATCACAACTGTAATGTATGCACCTGTGAGGATGTTCACAGGTTTGTAGAGCTGTTGCATTGTGAGTACAGGAGGGCGGGTATTACTTCAGCCCTGTAGACCATGAGCTTGGTGGCAGTTTTGAGGGCCTGGTCTTCAAATACTCTTTTCTTCAGGCGGCTGAAGGCTGCACTCGCTGTAGTAATTCCCGCCCTCCTGTATGGCTCAGAAATATGGACCATGTACAGTAGACACCTCAAGTCCCTGGAGAAATACCACCAACGATGTCTCCGCAAGATCCTACAAATCCCCTGGGAGGACAGACGCACCAACGTTAGCGTCCTCGTCCAGGCCAACATCCCCAGCATTGAAGCACTGACAGCTTTGCTCGTCAGGCCACATAGTTCGCATGCCTGACACGAGACTCCCAAAGCAAGCGCACTACTCGGAACTCCTTCAAGGCAAATGAGCCAAAGGTGGGCAGCGGAAACATTACAAGGACACCCTCAAAGCCTCCCTGATAAAGTGCAACATCCCCACCAACACCTGGGAGTCCCTGGCCAAAGATTGCCCTAAGTGGAGGAAGTGCATCCAGGAGGGCGTTGAGCACCTCGAATCTCCGTAATCAAGCGCAGGCAGCGGAAAGAGCGTGCGGCAAAACAGGCCCACCCACTCCTTCCCTCAATGACTATCTGTCCCATCTGTGACAGAGACTGTGGTTCTCGTGTTGGACTGTTAAACCACCTAAGAATTCATGTTAAGAGTGGAAGCAATTCTTCCTCGATTCCGAGGGACTGCCTATTATGATTGTTAGTGGCTTAGCCAGTTACGTGATGTTCACAAGACTGAATAAAACCCCAGTCAGTTGGGTTTATATATAAAACTTGGAATTTAAAATGTAATAAAATAACATAATTGTTCTGAATGAAAATTTGTACAAAAAATACATTATGAACAACAAACAAAAAACAACAAAAACAGCAACAACAGTATCAACACCAGTGAAAACAACCTAAACCCTCCCACAATTCTACTTGTGGCCACCTTTCCCTATGCCTTTCCTCCCCAATCTCCCCCTGTGATATATTCACAGAGCACAGCACACACAGCATCCTAACGTGGCAGGCAACTCTCTCGGAAGTCTCCGGAAACTGTCTCGTTCTGTTTAATGATTAACTATGCACTTGCAGTACACAATACGTCCACATCCACAGTGTGGGGCTACAAACATTACAAGCTTACAGACATTACACTTCTCCCTCCTTAATGAAGAAGCCATCATAATAAACATCATACATAACTTTCATGTTTATACATAACACAGGATATAGACTTATTTTTTTTTCATATTTACAAATGTAACTTTACCACTTGTTTTCTGTTTCGAAGAGGATTTGTTCTCGAACAGAACCTTCCAAACCTGGTGTCGATTTCACACTCATTCGAGGATCATCCTTAGGAACGTTTTCCTCATGGAATTTCCTTGATTTTCATTTGAACTCACTCTAACTTCAGGCTCTTTGTTTTCCTGACTCGGACTCAGACTTTCATTCTGATTCTCTCCTGGATTTGTTTCCAGTACATTGGATTTAGGATTTGCTGCTGATGTATCAAAACTATCTGATGAGTCAGAAATAATTGAATCATTCCCACCTTCAACTCCTTCCATGTCTGTAGGTAAAATATGATCAATATGAACAAACCCAACCTGTCCATTTTCAAACATCTTTACCAAATAAGTGCGAGGACCACATGTCTTCAGCACTTTTCCTGGTAACCACTTTAACCATTTATGGTGATGGTTCTTCACTTTCACGTTCTGGTTTAATTTCACTCTTCTCTCTTTTCCTCTACCTCCATCATGATTCTCTTTCTGTCTTAATTGTGTCTCTTCTACGGACTGTGCCAAATTTGGCTTTAACAATGAGAATCTGGTTCGTGGCTGTCGTTTGAGAAACAACTCTGCTGGTGCTCTACCAGTAGTTGTATGAGGAATATTTCGATATGTAATCAATAAATGAGCCAAATTGTGTTCCAATGACAACTGTCGTTTCCTTGGATTTGGATCTAACATTTGTTTTATGAGGGCACGTTTTACAATTTGTACAGTGCGTTCTGCTGCACCATTCAAAGCAGGATGTTATGGTGGAACCTTGGTATGTTTCACACCATTTTTGCTTGTGAATTGTGCAAATTCTTCTGAACAAAATTGTGGTCCATTATTCGAAACAATTTCTTCAGGGAGGCCAAATGCAGAAAATAATTTTCGTAAAACGTCCAATGTTTTACTTGTTGTTATTTTCCACATTGGAAACACCTCAACCCACTTCGAATGGCTATCAATCACAATGAACAATTGTTGTCCTTCTAACTCAGCAAAATCAATATGTAGCCTTTGCCACACCCTGGGAGGCCATTTCCATGGCTGTAATGGTACTGGTGGTGGTTGCTTGCTTACCGATTGACATGTCATACACTGACTCATGATGTACTCTATATCTTTATCAAGACCTGGCCACCACAAATAACTGTGTGCAAAACTCTTGGCCAAGCACATTCCCAGGTGCTGGTCATGGAGGTCTCCTAATAATTTGGACCTGAATTTATTTGGTATAACCACTCTTGCACCCCACATGATACAATCTTTATCTACTGATAATTCATTCCTCCAAATGAAGAATGGATGTGTATCTTTATCTGTTACCTGGTTTGGCCATCCATTTGCAATATACTCATACACCTTTGACATCACTGGGTCATGTTTGGTTGCTCTACCAATCTCTTCAGCTGTGATTGGCAGTTCATCAATGTATGAAAAATAAAACACTTCTTCCCTATCGGGTGTAACTTGTGATGGTGAAGGCAATCTAGACATTGCACCAGCATTACTGTGATCAGCTGATCATCTGTATTCAATATCATATGTGTATGCTGACAAAATCAAAGCCCATCTCTGCATTCGGGCTGCAGCTAATGTTAGAACTGGGGACTTTGGATGGAGGACTGCTGTTAAGGGCTTATGGTCCGTAACGATGGTAAACTTAGAAGTATTTGTGAAACTTCTTGACCCCAAAAATTAATGCCAAAGCTTCCCTTTCAATTTGCGCATAATTACTCTCACTGGCACTGAGAGTGTGTGAAGCAAAAGCAATTGGTCTCTCCTCCCCACTACTTAATACATAAGAGATTACTGTCCCAACTCCATACGGAGAGGCATCACATGCTAGCTTAATCTCCTTAGAGAACTAACATGGTGCTCCCTATCAATTTGCTTTTACACTCCTTGAATGCTGTATCACATTATTTTGACCACTTCCAATGGACCTGTTTTTTCAAAAGTTCTTTCAGTGGATATAATACTGTAGCCAAATTTGATAGGAACTTCCCATAATAGTTCTAAAGATCCAAGAATGAACGAAGTCCAGTGACATTCCTGGGAGTGGATGCATTTCTAATCGCATCCAATTTTTCCATGGTTGGATGTAAACCATCTTTGTCTACTCTATATCCTAAGTACTCCACTGAGTTTTTAAATAACTCACACTTACGAGCAGACATTCGTAAGCTTCTCTAGCCATTTGAGGACTTCATTCAATATGTTATTATGAATTTGCCTATTTGGTACTGAAATTAGTATGTCATCCAAATAACATACTACCCCTTCAATACTTTGCAAAATCTGGTTCATCACGCCTTGGAATATGGCAGGGGCAGAAGACATTCCAAACGGTAGCATATTAAATTGATATAGGCCTAGATGAGTATTTATAGTCAAACATGACTTGGACTCCTCATCTAGTTCAAGCTGTAAGTAGGCATTCGTAAGATCCAGTTTTGAGAAGATCTGACCACCTGTCAGTGTTATGAACAAATCTTCTATATTCGGCAATGTATTGGGGACATTACCCTCGAGAACCTGGTTTACGGTTACCTTACAATCTTATCTTACCATCGGACTTAGGTATAACAACAATGGGTGTAGCCCAATTACATCGATTTATCTTACAAATAATGTTCTCAGTCTCTAGACTTTTGAGTTCTTGCTCAACTTTCTCCTTGAGTGCATAAGGTATGGAACGTGGCTTGTAGTAAACCGATCTAGCGTCCTTCTGTACCCTGACACTCGCCTTGAAGCCTTGGATCGGACTGCCCGTTTCGCTGAACACATTCGGATACTTCTTGATAACCTCATCCGCTTCCACACAGAAAATCTTACTCCAATCCAGCTTCAGTGAGCTCAACCAATTTCTTCCTAGTAAGGCAGGCTTGTCTCCTTTCACTACTATTAGAGGCAAGTTCTGAAATTGATCTTTATATTTCACCGGTACGGTGATACGACCTATCACAGGAATTTTCTCTCCCGAGTAGCCTCGCAGCTCTATCTTGGATTTCCCCAGTTGAAAATCACGCAATTTGTCGCGGTATAGTGACTCCGGTACTACACTCACGGATGCATCTTTGTCAATTTATATTGGTATCTCGAATCCCGCAACATCTATGTGGATTTTGCTGCTTTCCGAATCGCTGTCCGTTAACCTCGTGCTCCTGATGACATGTAACTCTAACATCTCCTCGTCCTGTTGTTGTTCTTCCATGCTATGTAGTCTCTTGGGATTTCTACTCATAGCTTTGAATGCTGGACTCATAGCTTTAAAAACTGGTTTACCCTTCAGTCGGCATGCCTTCGCAAGATGCCCAGCCTTTCTGCAGAAGAAACACTCTGCCTTCACGTATGGACAACTTTGAGCAATGTGTTGTCCCAGACATCTATAGCATGACTTCGACGCTCTGTTGAATTTCCAGTTTCTGAGACTTTCGGCCATGTCCGTCTTTTACTTTGAACCTGCAGGTGATTTACCTCGGTTGACTGGTGACCATAATTATTATTTAATTCTCAGGAATATTGTTCAGCCATGCCCATCGACCTCGCTGTCTGACAAGCTTTCAGCAATTTCTAATAATTTGGGGTTATAATGCTGCTCCAGCTTCATTAAAATCTCTTTAAGCGTTGTGCCCATTGGCTCGTCAGACACAAGCAGATTTACAAGAGTTTCGTATAATGCCCGACCTGCCTCCGATAAGAAGATCGCTTTCTTACGTTCCAACACAGCCCGGTTCTGGACTGCATTGTCTGGAACTTCGATTCTGTTATTTGCAGTGAAATACATTGCTAGCCGATCCACATATGCTTTAAAACGTTCCTGGTCATGTCTATATTCACCCAAATATCCCAATACACCTGCCATTTTAATCTCTAGCTGTTCACGCCGTGTGCTGTATTTTACCTTGGATTTTGTAGCTTTTTCCAAAGACAGAAACTTCCAAAGTTTCTCTGTCGGCTGGCTGAATCCTTCACCAACAAAAATTAAGCTTTAAATCATCCGAGAAATCCCATCTTCCATCGCCAACTGTGATATATTCTCTTGGAAGTCTCCGGAAACTGCCTAGTTCTGTTTAATGATTAACGCTGCACTTGCAGTACACAATACGTCCACATCCACAGTGTGGAGCTACAAACATTACAAGCTTACAGACATTACACCCGCAATCCTTGGCCCTGACCCCTTCCTCCTCCTTCCGCTAACAATGCCCCGGCCCTGCCCACATCGGGACCAGTACGTCATGCAGCAGAGCACCTCAAGTGTGTCTGCTGAGGAAGGGGGCGACAATGGCAGTGCTGTTTGGGTATTCTGGAGAAGATGGAGGTGCTGAGACCCCATCTTCAAAGTCGGAAGAAACTAGTTCCTCCTGAAGATCGGGTGCTGTCACCATTGGTGGTCTGGCACCTTAGGGTGCAGTGCCATATCCCATGACCGTCGATTGCCGCATAGCATTAGCATTGGCGGTCTGGGTGTTCTCCCTCACCACGGCAATCAGCTCCATCATGTCCTCCGATTGACGGGCTGCTAACGCCGCAATGTTTTCGGACAACCCAGCAATCGTCTGGAGGAGCTCTTGAATCAAGTCGATGCTCATCCTGGACAGTCCCACCATGTCTAGGCTTGCACCTCCTGCCACGCAGCGTTCCCACTTTAGTGGATCAGCCGCGGATTCACCATGGGGGCCGAGAGCGCCATTGCAGTCCGCTTGCTCTCGCTTCCTCGGGCCGGAATCCAAGAAAGCAGGTAGAAAGGACCCTTCAAGTCCCCCCACCCCTCCCTCCTCATGCACTACCACCGTTACAACGCTTTGAGGAGTGTTCTCCTCCTGCTCCTCCAGCACCATCTCCTCCACCACCATCTGTTCATTTGGTCTTCCCTGTAATGACTCCTCTCTGGGAGGAGCAGGCAGCTCCACCTTGCAACTGTAAAAACACAACATTAATGGTTGGTGACAGGTGAGGGGTCAGAGGTAACAGCAGAGCAATTCACTTTGCGCAGGCTTATGTGGAGAACAAACATTTTTTTACCAAGAATCATTACATGAAAGTATCATAAGCAAAGTATGGAGAAAGTACATGACATGACAAAACTTGGGTCCCAAGCAGTTTGCTTTCCGAGTGTGATCACCCAATAAATCATGTCACAACTAACAACATGTCTTGCTCCCAGCATTACATTACATTCCACATTATATTGCCATAAGATTGAATTACATGACCGCAGTACAGTCCAGGGATTATGCAGACTTACCCTCCAGGAGAACTGGTTCGGCACCAGCACACGAGGCAGTGCAATCATATGCACCCGACAGGGCTGCAGCATGTTCCTCGAGGTCCGTCAGAGGAATAGTCTTCGACAGACCACCACCCGTTTTGCGGAGCTCCACCCTATTGCTGGTTAGTTTTTTCTGCAAAGGGGACAAAAAAATGTGTGAACTAATTTGACAGCTACCAATACCGAACACACACACACACACACACACACACACAATATATAGGTTCACATCCCTAATGAACCGTCCCCCAGTATTTTCATCAACGAGTGCACGATTTAAGTTTTGTTAGCAAGCAAATGTTGCAAGATGAACACATGAAAATACAGAGGACTAACACAATGAGATTGATGATGGGAAATAAAAATGACACCAAGCTCTGCACCATAATAAAACGTGGTACTACTTAAGAAAAAATTGTCAATGCATGATAAAAGTTAGTACTTACTCTCGCAGACCCAATAATGTCATTCCACTGTTTGCGGCACTGGTTCGGCCCCCGCATCACGGGCACGATGGAGGACACTGCCTCGGTGATCTCTCGCCATAACCACTGATACATGGATGGTGATGGTTTTCCTCACCCATCCCGTGTTAACTGAGTCCAATGGGCTTCCACTTCATCCACCAATGACTCATGGGCTTCCTCCGAGAAACGAGTGGCCCTTTTTCTCCCAGCTAATGCCCTCTCCACTTCCATGGCTTGATTCTCTATTGTATTGATACTTATTTATGTACATATATATATATATTTGAATTTACTTACTTAATTAATTATTATTGTTACTATTATTTTTAAAGATTTTAATATCTATTATTATAATTATTACTAATTATATTAGTAATTATATTATTTTATTTTATGATATAACTGTAATTATACTGAATATAATCAATGTACACCTCAAAACACCTCACAAATCCTCTGACAGCTCCTCTCTCACTGACCTCAACCAACCTTTGCAAATTGCAGGAGAATGACCGCGCATGCGGAGAGAAGATTTTCCGGCCGTTTTCTGCAGTGGTTCTGCTTCCCTTACTAAAGGTAAGGAGATGGCTGACGTTTCTCCTGTTTTCGCCACCTGCTCGAGTCCACTATCGCTCGGCTTCACCACTGCCGACATCGAGGACCCGAAAACCGCGGGGGCGCGCACCAGCGGTATTCCGGCGGTTAAAAAGACGCAACCGCTGAAATACCGCTAATAATCGGGCATCAGCAATCGGAGGGGAAATTCTAGCCCCTTGATTCTAAATTAGTTTAGACTAGACATCTCTGATATTCTTCACCCCCAATATAGTGCTGGTCATACGTCATCAAGAAGCCTTTGCTTTGCCGAATGAGTCATTCGGTAGAACAGTGCATACCAAGCATTTTTATCAAACACTCTCAACAGATTTGCCATATTCTAAAAACCTGAGCTGCGTTGCTTTCAGCAATTTAAGATTACTATAACAAAACGGCAATATCGTGACAAATGAATGTCTAGTGGAGACAGCAGATATGTTGGATATCTTGTGAAAACAAACACAGATTTTTTAAATGCTTCTGGTACTCTTTCCAGTGCTATATTGAAGTAACAAATGTAGTACTAGGAGATCACCTCAATTTACACATAAACATCTCAATGGGATTAGTAACACCATTCATAAAAATTAAAGGCAAAGCAAGCAGAGGCGAAAAGTGAGCATTCAATGGAATGCAAAACCTCCAGCCAGCTGTGATTTCCTTTATTTGAAAAGCAACGTTATAGAAATAGCATTTCTTTTTCAGGGTCTTGCGTGGTTTTACTTGTGTGGCCCAATCAAAATGAAAATATGCTGCTTTGTTGGCGAGAGATTCTCCATTCAAATGAATATTGTCTTGTTGTTGATGTCACGTAACGGAAAAACAAAGTAGCAACATCCATTCATAAATGCTGTGGGGCGGGAACTACTCATGGTAATATAAAATTATCCTGATGAGTATTTGGCCAAGAGACTGGTATGAAGGAAATTAATACCAGTAAATGGGATCTGGATCAGTTAAGTGGGCAGGTTAAAGAATGATAAATTTTAATGTGAGTATAAATGTAAGGTATTGAACGTTTCATGTGGCTCTCATTAGCACTCTTGCCGCTGGGTCAGAAGGTTGTGGGTTTCAGAGCCACACCAAGGCTTTGAGGTCATAATCTAAACTGACAGCCCAATGTGGTGGTGAGAGTGTGCTGCATCGTTGGAGGTACTGTGCTTTGGATGAGACGTTAAACTGAGGTCCCCGCCTGCCTGTTCCAGTGGATGTTTTACGTTAAAAATTTCATGACACTATTCGAAGAACAGAGAGTCCTTCCAAGTTCCTGACCAACATTCCTGCCTCAACCAACACCACCAAATAACAAATTAACTGGTTATTCATCTCATTGCTGTATGTGGGACATTACAGATTCAGAATGACTGTTGTGCTTGATAGCATAATAATGGTCATAGCACTTAAATAACAAATTCATTGTGCAAAATACTTTGCGATATCTTGCTGTAATAAGATGCTAAATAATGATTAGGGTGTGAATATTAACCACTCATTAAAAGTATCTAGTAAATCTGAAGCTGTTGACAATAACACTAATAAGAGAGTATCTGAGTACGATATAGTATTTGAATCCTGTGCAATTCATTGGTGCGGTCACATTTAATAATATTGGGGTTGAAGTCTCTCGATCATCTGCCATAACTGCAGAAACTTCAGAGAAACGGTATAAATATTGTGCACGCTATTTCTCCGGGGTTTCCGCGGATTTCCACCAAAGCTACAGAGGATGATTGGGAAAACCCGCATGAAGATTAAACCCCAATCGCGCCCGATTTTGGACACCCATGTTGAAAGCAAGAAAGCGATGCTGAATTTATACAACATATTGGTTAAGTCATCATCGGAATATTGCGTTCAGCTCTCGGCTTCCCATTACAAGAAGGATATCAGAGCCAGGGAAATGATACAGCGACGATACACATGATTGATATAAGTAATGAGTGGTTACAGCTCTTGGCTTGAAAAATTGAGGTTTTCTTCATGGGAAAAAAGAAGGTGAGGCAGGGATCTAAGAAAGAAGTTCAAAATAATGATGGATCTTGAAGAGGTAAATAGTGAATGTATAGTCTAGACTTTCCGCTTCACATCACCCATCTAAGGCCCATCTATCGCCCAAAACGGACCTCTATCGCCCATTTTGAGCAAAAAGTTGAAACTAGGCCCAAAACATCGCTGGAAAAATAGGCCCCCAAGTTTCCACTTTAATCACCGAGATGATCGCCCAAATGATCGTCCACACAAGGCCCATCCCAAGTTCGACACCTAGCATGCGCTTCGCTGGGCCGATGCAAGGCCCAAAAGAGTGCTGAAAAATAGTTGCTTTTCAGGGCCTAAGAGAAGGAAATGGGCATTTAGGACGCCATTTTTAACTTTGGAGGAAGGGTGGAGAATTAGTTGTGAGTCATTTAGAGAGTAAAATTGAAGAAAATTGTACTCAGAAATTTGGGACAGGGAGTATAAATAGGTACTATCAACTTATTTATGCTAAATAGATCTCATATATTGGAATTATTTAGTAAATAGCTTTTACATAGTGAAGTTAGTTAATGATATTGTTGGGGCCTATCAAACGTACTGGTATACAGCTTAGAGAGTACAGAGAGGGCAGACTACAGTGATTAGAGAGTATAGAGTACAGAGATTATTAAAATTAGTGAAAGTAATTATTGATAGTGATTATGGGGCCTATGCTTTCCCTGCCTTTAATTGCAACTGTTCACACACTGGTTACTGAAAGGATCAATCGAAGAGGTGGCACAGTAATGCATAGACAGAGACGAAGACAGAGGAGGAGCCCGTATAGCCAACGAAGGTACTTGGAGAAGCAATCCTACCTGAACTTGTCTGAAAATGCTTGTCTTAGGAGACTGCGATTCCAGAAGAAGGCCATCGATGAGATATGTCAACTCTTCAAGGATGATCTGCAGCCTTCCAGCACCATCAGAACCGCATTGTCAGTTGAGGTGAAGGTTACTGCTGCTCTAGCCTTTTACACATTGGGAACTTTTCAGGCTTCAGCTGGCGACATCTGCCATATCTCTCAGCATGCTACACACTGCTGCATTTGTCAGGTGACTGAAGCCCTTTACGCTCGCAGGATGGACTTCATAAGCTTCCCAATGACCAGGGAGGCACAGACCAAGAGGGCTTTGGGTTTCTCGAGAATAGCAGACTTCCCCAAGGTGCAGGGAGCAATAGACTGCACGCACATTGCCCTGAAAGCACCCTTAAAGAATGCGGAAGTGTTTCGTAGCAGAAAGGGGTTCCATTCACTAAATGTGCAGCTTGTTGTCGACCACAATCAAACAATTATGACAGTAAATGCTACATTTCCTGGCAGCATCCATGATGTGCACATCTTATGTGAAAGTGCTATCCCTGACCTGTTTGCCATTCAGCCAGAAGGTCATGGTTGGATGCTGAGGGATAAAGGATATGGCCTTGCCAGTTGGCTCATGACCCCTCTGCGTAATCCTGTCACTGAAGCACAGAGACGGTATAATGAAAGTCACATAGCGACTTGCAACATCGTTGAAAAGACAATTGGAATCCTAAAGCAGCGCTTCAGCTGCCTGGGTCATTCCGGAGGCAGCCTCCAGTACCACCCTAATCAGGTAGCAGAGTTTATTGTGGTGTGTTGCATGCTGCATAATCTAGCTATAAAGAGAGGACAAATAATGCCAGATCATGCTGCAGGTCCACCTCCAGAAGGAGATGAGCCAGAAGAGGCAGCCGGCGAAGATGAAGAGGAGGAACATGCGGGAGAGGACGTGGGCGAGGACATAGGGGAGCTTAATCAGCCTGGCGATCTAGCACCGGTACCACCACACCTTTCCCGAGGACCGGTAGCCAGTGGCAGTTACACAGCCGCTAAGCTTTTGCATCAGCGGCTCATTAATGAACGCTTCGCATGAACTATTATTATTGATATTCAAACGTTCAATTACAGTTACGGTTAATCAAAAGTTTAATTTCCGTGGGGAAACAGAATAAACAAACAAATATGCATGAAAAACTGTACGTTGTAAAACTTATGTAGCTAAGAGAGAAAGTACAAAAGTTGTAGAAACATTTTTTTTTATTAAGAAACAATATTTTTTTAAGAACTAATGAACAACACCCTCCCTCCAACCCCCCACCACCTGCACCAACCCACCCTTCCCTCAAATCCCCAAAATGTTAAAAGAAGTTGAACATTTTTTAAAGAACAAGTGGCCATTTGAGTAATGATAACACGTGACCATTTCAGTCATGCTAACAAGTGACCATTTCAATGATGATAACAAGTGACCATTTAAGTCATGCTAACAAGTGACTATTTCAGTCATGATAACAAGTGACCATTTAAGTCATGCTAACAAGTGACCATTTCAGTAACGATAACAAGTGACCATTTCAGAAAGAATGGAAAGTGAACAGTTAAGAAATGATAACAAGTGAACATTTAAGTATTGAATACAAGTGCCCAATTTAGTAACAATAACAAGAGAATAATAAAGTGATAATAACAAGTGAACATTTTAGAAACAAGTGAACAAGTGACGTCGTGCAGAGTGGGACGGCAAGACTTCCTGCAGTGGCGGAGGTAACGGAGCGGAAGCAGAAGCCTCAGGCTCTACTTCCGAGTCAGGGGGAACTGTGTCCTCCATACTTGCTTATTTGCTTGGGGTCTCGCTGCGAGTGGACACGACACCTTGGGGTGCAGTGCCGTGTCCAGCCAGCAACGCGTGCCATAGGGCATTTGTTGAGGCTGTCTGCTCCCTGACCGCCTCCAACGTCTCCTGAGCAGTCTAAGACTGCTCAGAAGACCAGCTGGAGAAGCGCGAGCAGAACTTGCTCCAGGTTGTGGAGAACTGGCTCCAATTGTCTAAGAAACCCGCGAACCCCTGGATAAGGTCGCGACCGATCGCGACCGTCCCCCTGTACAGGGAAAGTAAGCTCTCCATCTGGCCCTCTGTGGCAGGCGAGTGCATATCACGCTGACCGGACCGCCGTGGGGTCGGCGTCTGCAATGTCACGCGCCTTGGCGTCACCACCTGCACACCGCTTGGTCCTGGTGCCTCATCTGTCTCAAAAGAGATGGCCGTAGGTTGTTCCCCCCCCACAAAAAAAATCTCCTGTTCTTCTTCCTCCTCCTCCTCCTCCTCCTCCTGCTCACACACAGCCGCAGCAAGAGTCTGCACTGGCTCCTCCTCTGGCTCTTCCACCTGGGAGTTTCCTGATTGGTCAGTGGACGTGTCCGTTGACTTCATCAATACTTGTTGACCTTTGAAAGACAAATGGAAGTTAAAAACAAATTTTAACAATGCAAATCAATTCATCTCAATTAAGAACTCAAAACATTACCATTAGCCCATATGCGGTCACCAGGCCTAAGATGACCTCATTTGAAGATCAATAGCACATCTCAATAGTATAACTCAATTATATATCAAATTAAAGTATCATTGCATAGGATTACCCGCGTAACAAATATTTACTATTGATTCATACAATGCACAATGCACAGTTCTTACCACGGGTTGTGACCGAACAGCTTTCAGGCCACACCAAGGCCACTGCAACTCCTCGTAGGCGTTGAGCGACTGCAGCATGGCACAGCCCCCGTCCGTGATACGTTGCTCCCGCTGGTTGATGGATATCTTCTTCTGTAATAGATAAGGTAACATTGCACGGCATAAGCAGATGGATTTGGCAATAAACATTTCGGACTGACAGATTTATAAGTTCAATTTCAAGTTTGCAATACATTGCATAGGAATAAAATATTTCATACTGTATCATTCAAATTTATGTTGCAGTGCATAAATATAATCCTAATTTAATCCTAATTTAGTTACTTAGTCATGCTTAAGGATTACAATATAACATTGCAGATTCTAATTAGATTTTCCATACAACATTAAATAATAAATATGGATGATTTCAAATTTAAATTTCAACTTACTCTTGCAGCCGCCAGTAGACTGTTCCATCTTTTCTGGCACTGGTCCGGTGTTCGGGCTTCATTAGATGCTGACGTGACCACGTCAGAAATATCTGCCCAAATCCTCCGATATGCATGGGGTGGAGGTTTCCCATGCCCACCCGTATCAGATCCTGCCACCTCGCGCTGACACTGTTCACTAGGGTCTCATTGGCATCCTCGCTGAAGGGCTTGGCCCTTCGCTTTCCTGCAGCTCCCTCCATTCTTTAAATTTATCTGTTTTTAGAGTTGTTCAAAATACTGCTTCTCTCTCTCTCTCTCTCTCTCTCCCAGACCCACACAGAGCTTCTGAGCATGTGTGAAGACCCTTGACCTCTCAAAACACAGGAAGGAGCATCAACCTGAAAAAAAAATCAACCTGCACATGCGCAGTAATGCATTGCTAGGGAAGCTTTTTTTTTCATTCACTTTCGTTTTCTTTGGGCGATCGTGAGATCGCTGAGAAATTACATCATCCATTTGACATCGCTTGGCTAAGGCCGAGTGGAAAATCGCAAAAAAATAAATGGGCCTTGAGCCAGCGATCAGCACGGGCTTTACGTCTCGCTGGAACAAGGCCCATTTTCTTCGGCCTTAGCCACCAAGTGGTAAGTCTAGCCCATTGTTTCCACTGGTTGGTGAAGTGACACAGACTAAGGATTATCCATAGAAGAACAAATAGGGAACTTAGAAGAATTTGTTTTGACTCAGAGGGTTATTACAATTTCGAAAACTTTACCATGTGATTATTAGAGCAGAAACTATAACTTCACTTAAAGGGATTTGGATAAGCATTTGAAATGAAAGAATATAAAAAGGATGTGGGCAAGGGCAGAGAAATGGGAATGGAATAGTTCCAGATGAATAACTAGCGGTAGCACAGGCATTGTGGGCTGAATGGCCACCTTCTGTGTTGTGACTTCTGTGATTCTACCTGCAAATGACTCAAACTGGAGAGGCTTATCAAACTGGATGTGTTTACATTGGGGGAAAGAAGATTGAGAGAGGGGATAAATGAGCCTTTTAGAAATCTGTGCTAAAATTTACAACCAATGGTAATGTTCCCACTGGCATATATCGAGCAAGCGGGGACCAGAAAATTGGATGTTTCACAATCTCGCCTCATCGCCATTTGAAAACTCCTTCCTTAGGCTAATTTACACCAGAAATTTTTGCCGATATAATGCTCTTACAGAAAAATTGTGAGATTTTTATCAAACTTGTGCCCTAAACGCAAATAATGGTATTGAATTGAATGGTCCCTGATCTTCAATAGGGGTGGTGGTGGTGGGGAGGTGGGGGGGCGGGGGAAGAGTTCCTGCTCAGTGTTGGTTGCAATTATTCACATTGGACATTAAAGGTAGGTGTATGCAGAAGCGAGGTCTTACCTTAAAGGGGCAAAGGTTTTTGTGGGAGGGGAAGGTTGGGATTTTCTTTGTTTTAAAAAAAAGTATTTGTTTTCTTTTAATTAGAATGTATAGAAAATGGTTGTTAAAAGGAAAGCAGCTGATTGTCTGGAAAAGTTTTGAAAAGCTGACTGTCAATAAAACTTTTACAAGAATTGAGCAGAACAGGGAGATCCTTCAGTAGGAGGAGATCTGTAAAGTGATCTGGAATACAAAGTTTCACTCCCACACCATCTAACTGCAAGCTGCACAGAGTCCAATGTCATTTGGCAAGTTAAAATTAATGATGGGGATTGCTCCCAAAGCAGAGTATTTTAACGATTGCAGTGGTAGAAGACAAAGAGACGCATGCCAAGGAAACCAGCAGGCATAATAGCTAGATTGCTCACATTATCATATCTGCAGGTGCTGGCTGGTACACTTATCTGGCAATCATTGATGAACAGTGTGCAAATTCTAGATCTGTCCCATCTGCTGTAAGGATACCTAGGGCACAGACAACCTCCACTATAAGAACCACACTGCCAATGGCAGTCAAGGTCACCTTCTTCTCAACTTTCTTTCCTCCATCCCTTTCTTGGCTAGGATAGGAACCATCTGTAGTATCGGCTAAGTAGCTGTCCACACATGTGCCAAACAAGGGAAAATGCATTGTTCAACAGAATAGCATTTATGGCTCCTTTCTCATTGAATAACAACAGCAGTATGACATGGCAGGCCAATTTCAACACTGAATTCCCAAAGATTCAGAGGCAGGGGGTCGCATTGATGGTACCCACGTGCCCATGCAAGCCATTATACATAATTCTGTGGCCTAGATTAATACAGGTAGCTTCCACTCCATCAAAAGGCAGTTGGTCAGTGATTAGGAACTCACATCATTCAGGGCAATAGTCACCTTTCATGCAGTAGTCACAAGGCAATCATCCATGTCCCGACTTCTTGGAAGGTGAAGTCAGACTGAAAGGATGCCTCCTCGGAGAACAATGACATCTTAGTCCTCCTACTGGCTACAGACTGAAACACAGAGCAGATACAATGAGGCTGGTGTAGTTATCAGATTGATATTAGAAAATACTATTGACATCTTGAAGCAGCACTTCAGATAAATCTATCTGTCAGTACAGCTCCACTAAGGCCTCCAAGCTGCATAACTGAGCGATCCAAATCTTGGAAGAGGTAAACGAGGTGGCCCATTCACAGATAAGCCCAGATCAGAACACTGACAGTGACCAGTGACCAGCCTAGGTTGTGCCCAAGTCACTGGAGTGGGACTTGAACCTATGACCTGCTGACTCAGGGGCAAGAGCACTACCACTGAGCCGAGGCTGGCAATTAGCATCTGCTCCCTCCTGTTATGGGCTGCCTTGTCCTTCAAGGAAAGAAATACTCGTAAGCTATTGGACGTATCAAGAATACAGAGAAGTTCACATCCTATATTTTTGCGAGTAAGTGAACATACATCATGGTAGGAAGCATTGTTTGTGATGTCACCTTTAAAAATGTAAGTGTGGCAAGAGTTTCAGTTGTAAGTTGCAACTGTAAAACATGCCCTGGTGTATTATGTCCATTCATGTTAAGCAATCAAAGAGCTTTGAAGATGTCTCAGTATATTATATGAAATAGAGATCAATATTTAGCAGACTGCAAGGAAACTGTAGAACACGTTTACCCATTTACTTGGTATATGGAAATACTGGGTATCTTTAACTTGGCATTTTCTTCTCATCAGCTTCCAAGACCCCTTCCCCTTCAGGTGGTGCTGATCACATTCTTGTGGCATCCATACTTGGCCCAATATTTGGAAAAATTCCTGGTAGATTTTCTGTCATGTATGTATAAGAACATAAGAACATAAGAACATGAGAAATAGGAACAGGAGTAGACCATATGGCCCCTCGAGCCTGCTCCGCCATTCAATAAGATCATGGCTGATCAGATCATGGACTCAGCTCCACTTCCCTGCCCGCTCCCCATAATCCCTTATTTCCTTACCGATTAAGAAACCATCTATTTCTGTCTTAAATTTATTCAATGTTCCAGCTTCCACAGCTCTCTGAGGCAGCGATTTCCACAGATTCACAACCCTCTGAGAGAAGAAATTTCTCCGCATCTCTGTTTTAAATGGGCGGCCCCTGATTCTAAGATCATGCTCTCTAGTTTGAGTCTCCCCCATCAGTGGAAACATCCTCTCTGCATCCACCTTGTCAAGCCCCCTCATAATCTTATACATTTCGATAACATCACCTCTCATTCTTCTGAATTCCAATGAGTAGAGGCCCAACCTATTCAACCTTTCCCCATAAGTCAACCCCCTCATCCCTGGAATCAACCTAGTGAACCTTCTCTGAACTGCCCCCATAGCAAGTATATTCTTTCGTAAATATGGAAACCAAAACTGCACATGGTATTTCAGGTGTGGCCTCACCAAACCTTATATAGCTGCAGGAAGACTTCCCTGCTTTTATACTCCATCCCCTTTGCAATAAAGGCCAAGATACCATTGGCCTTTTTGATCATTTGCTGTACCTGCATACTATCCTTTTGTGTTTTATGCACAAGTACCCCCAGATCCCGCTGTACTGTAGCACTTTGCAATCTTTCTCCATTTAACTAATAACTTGCTCTTTGATTTTTTTCTGCCGAAGTGCATGATTACACTTTCCAATATTTATACTCCATCTGCCAAATTTTTGCCCACTCACTTAGCCTGTCTATGTCCTTTTGCAGATTTTTTGTGTCCTCCTGACTCATTGCTTTTCCTCCCATCTTTGTATTGTCAGCAAACTTGGCTACGTATGTATGCTTCGGGTTACTAGCCACTAGTTGGCGCGAATGTCGGAGGTCATTGTGCTGTACGCACGCGTGTGCAGCCCAGGTATAAAAGGCAAGCCATCTTGGAATGTAATCACTTTGGGCCCTAATAAAGCAGAGCCATGTTTAGTTTACAGTATTCAGTTTATCGAGTTATTACAGACATAACATTTGGCGACGAAGTAACTTAAGAACATTCACATGCAAAAATGAGCAAAATTGGAATTCTGGAGAGATTCATGGAGGGAGAGGAATGGTCAGATTTTGTAGTTTGCCTGGACCAGTACTTCGTGACAAACAAAATGGAGAAATCCACTGACGCAGTTAGGCGCAGGGCGATCTTCCTCATGGTTTGCGGTCCGAAAATCTATGGACTGCATCCCAGAGTACTTAAGGAGGTGGCCTTGGAAATAGCGGATGCATTGACAGTCATTTTCCAACATTCCATAGACTCTGGATCAGTTCCTATGGAGTGGAGGGTAGCCAAGGTAACCCCACTTTTTAAAAAAGGAGGGAGAGAGAAAACAGGGAATTATAGACCGGTTAGTCTGACATCGGTAATGGGTAAAATGATGGAATCAATTATTAAGGATGTCATAGCAGCGTATTTGGAAAGAGGTGACATGATAGGTCCAAGTCAGCATGGATTTGTGAAAGGGAAATCATGCTTGACAAATCTCCTGGAATTTTTTGAGGATGTTTCCAGTAGAGTGGACAAGGGAGAACCAGTTGATGTGGTGTATTTGGACTTTCAGAAGGCTTTCGACAAGGTCCCACACAAGAGATTAATGTGCAAAGTTAAAGCACATGGGATTGGGGGTAGTGTGCTGATGTGGATAGAGAGCTGGTTGGCAGACAGGAAGCAAAGAGTAGGAGTAAATGGGTACTTTTCAGAATGGCAGGCAGTGACTAGTGGGGTACCGCAAGGTTCTGTGCTGGGGCCCCAGCTGTTTACATTGTACATTAATGATTTAGACGAGGGGATTAAATGTAGTGTCTCCAAATTTGCGGATGGCAATAAGTTGGGTGGCAGTGTGAGCTGTGAGGAGGATGCTATGAGGCTGCAGAGTGACTTGGATAGGTTAGGTGAGTGGGCAAATGCATGGCAGATGAAGTATAATGTGGATAAATGTGAGGTTATCCACTTTGGTGGTAAAAACAGAGAGACAGACTATTATCTGAATGGTGACAGATTAGGAAAAGGGGAGGTGTAACGAGTCCTGGGTGTGATGGTACATCAGTCATTGAAGGTTGGCATGCAGGTACAGCAGGCAGTTAAGAAAGCAAATGGCATGTTGGCCTTCATAGCGAGGGGATTTGAGTACAGGGGCAGAGAGGTGTTACTACAGTTGTACAGGGCCTTGGTGAGGCCACACCTGGAGTATTGCGTACAGTTTTGGTCTCCTAACTTGAGGACGGACATTCTTGCTATTGAGGGAGTGCAGCGAAGGTTCACCAGACTGATTCCCGGGATGGCGGGACTGACATATCAAGAAAGATTGGATCAACTGGGCTTGTATTCACTGGAGTTTGGAAGAATGAGAGGGGATCTCATAGAAATGTTTAAAATTTTGACGGGTTTAGACAGGTTAGATGCAGGAAGAATGTTCCCAATGTTGGGGAAGTCCAGAACCAGGGGTCACAGTCTAAGGATAAGGGGTAAGCCATTTAGCACCGAGATGAGAAGAAACTTCTTCACCCAGAGAGTGGTGAACCTGTGGAATTCTCTACCACAGAAAGTTGTTGAGGCCAATTCACTAAATATATTCAAAAAGGAGTTAGATGTAGTCCTTACTACTAGGGGGATCGAGGGGTATGGCGAAAAAACAGGAATGGGGTACTGAAGTTGCATGTTCAGCCATGAACTCATTGAATGGCGGTGCAGGCTCGAAGGGCCGAATGGCCTACTCCTGCACCTATTTTCTATGTTTCTATGTTTCTATCTTCTCTCGCCTGCGAGTTCAATGGACAAGGACTATGAGGAATTGTATGCTCTGGTACGTGACCATCTCAAACAAGAAAAGGCGACAACCGGGTTTGGGGTGCATCTCAAGACAGAGCTTTTGAGAAAGCTACTAATCTGCTTTGCTCTAACAAATTGCTGGTACATTATGATCCGTGTAAGCCTGTGATGCTTCGTCATATGGAGTTGGTTGCATGGTCCAACAAGCTAATGAGTCGGGTAACTACAACCTGTTGCATATGCTTCTAAAAGTCTGTCAAAGGCGGCAAGAGTCTACAGCATTGTAGAAAAAGAAGCATTAGCCTGTTTGTATGGGGTTAAAAAGATTACTCAGTATCTGTTTGGTCTTTGGTTTGAACTGGAAACAGATCACAAGCCGCTCATTTCATGTTTTCGGAAAACAAAGGTATCAATACCAATGCATTGTCCCGCCTCCAGAGGTGGGCGCTGACATTATCTGCCTATGATTATATCATTCACCATAGACCTGGCACCAAGAATTGTGCCGATGCACTGAGCCATCAGCCGTTGCCCACACCAGAGGTCGAGAAGCCACAACCTGCAGACCTACTGTTAGTTATGGATGCTTTTGAAAGTGAAGGAACCCCTGTCACGGCTCAACAAGTTAAGACCTGGACCAGTCAGGACCCGATATTATCGGTTGTGAAACGTTGTGTCCTTAATGGTGATTGGTCGGCCATACCCAAGCAAATGGGTGATGAAACCTTACAACCATCGCAAAGACAAACTATCCATTCAGTCAGATTGTTTACTGTGGGGTAATCATATTGTTATGCCTAAAAAAGGCAGAGAGAAATTTGTACATGACCTACATAGCATTCATCCCAGTATTGTCATGATGAAAGCCATTGCCAGGTCTCATGTATGGTGGCCTGGAATTGACTCTGGTCTGGAATCATGTGTGCATCAGTGCAACACTTGCATGCAGCTTAATAAAGCGCCAGCGGAATTGCCACTGAGTCTGTCGTCGTGGCCATCTAAACCATGGTCCAGGAGCCACATCGATTTTACAGGTCCCTTCCTGGGAAAGCTGTTTTAAGTTGTGGTGGATGCATATTCCAAGTGGATAGAGTGTATAATAATGTCATCCAATACATCCACAGCTACCATTGAGAACCTTCGTATCATGTTTGCCACTCATGGTCTGCCCGACATCGTTGTAAGTGACAACAGACCTTGCTTCACTAGTCTTGAGTTTCAAGAGTTCATGAAACTCAATGGTATCAAACATGTGAGGTCAGCACCATTCAAACCAACATCTAATGGTCAAGCAGAGCATGCTGTCCAAACCATCAAGCAGAGTATGAAACGTGTAACTCAAGGTTCACTGCAGACTCGCTTGTCACACATATTGCTTAGTTACAGGACAAGACCCCACAAGCTTACCGGGGTCTCCCCTGCTGAACTATTGATGAAGAGAGGTCTCAAGACCAGGCTCTCTCTTGTCCACCCTGACTTGAACGATCATGTTGAATACAGATGTCAAAGTCAGCAGTGGTATCATGATCGCGCTGCCGTGTCATGTGACATTTTTGTTAAAGATCCTGTGTATGTACTAAATTATGGTCAAGGTACCAAGTGGATCACTGGTACTGTTACGGCCAAGGAGGGTAACAGAGTGTTTGTCGTCAAGTTTAAGAATGGGCAAACATGCAGGAAACATGTTGCTCAGATAAAGCTGCGACACACGGATGAACCGGAACAGTCTGAGGAAGACACGATCAGTGACCAACCAACCTACCCTCAGTCATCAGAGGACTCCGCTGTCATCAATGAATCTGGACTTTCAATCCCTGACATGGTCATTGTCACTCCCATCAGATCGGCTACCCAACCCCCAGTCATAACAGACTCAGAACACTCGCCCAAGGCTGGAGTTGAACTGAGACGTTCAATTGAGACGAGCAGAAAGCTCCGGAGTGTCTCAATTTGCATAAAGATTGTTACTAATATCTTAAAAGGGGATATTGTCATATATGCATGCTTGGGGTTACTAGCCACCAGGTGGCGTGACTGTCGGAGGTCATTGGGCTGTATGCACGCGTGTACAACTCAGGTATAAAAGACAAGCCACCTTGGAATGTAATCACTTTGGGCCCAAATAAAGCAGAGTCATGTTTGTATCTGTGTTACTTTACAGTATTCAGTCTATCGAGTTATTACATACATAACATTTTCTTTGTCAGATTTTCCTCAGGAAAGCATCTGCTGGTATGTCCTCTAGATGTTGAAAACAGTACTGATCCATTGCATTACTTGCACCAGTCCCTCCACACTGCTCTCCAGGACTGTTGCACAGGACAACCCTCTTTTAGTTCACTTCCTGAAACAACAGCTGCATCTTTGAGGCTGTGTTCTTCCTGCCATTTCTCTGCAAGACTGAATGCAGGGTTTTGTCAGGCAAATCACTTCATTTTAAATGTTTGTTGCAGTTCTTTCAGCAGGCAATCCCACCCCTACTCTGTGAACGCCAGTAGTTGGTGGATTGCATGTTAGGGGTTTGGATGCATCATCTCACTGTTGCAGAAACAGAGGTTTCAGTGGAAATGGTTGTGCCAAGCTCTGGCTGGCATTAGCTCACCACACACCACCAGAGTGCACACCTTGAAAGGATGGAAAACATAGTGATAAAGAGCTTATTTAACTTAAACTTTGATGCCAGAACTAGAGCACACAAGTGCAAACTCAAATGTGACTGTCAGCTTGGCCAAATTGATAACATTCTCATCCCTGTGTTCGAAGGCTGAGGATTTAAAGGCCCACCTCAAAATTTGAGTTACTGTCATACTGAGGCAATGATGAAGGTACTGCTTTTGGATGAGATATCACATTGAGGCTCAGTCTTGCTGTCCAGGTGGATGGCAAAGATCCCATGGTATTACTTGAAGAAGAGCAGGGAAGTTTCCAAGTGTTCTGACCAATGCCACCACGCAGAGATTATGCATCTATCCCAATTGCTGTTTGTGGGGCCTTATTGTGCTAATGCATTTGCCTACCTAACGACAGTGACTACACTTTAAAAGCAACACCTCTTTGGGATGTCCTGAGGATGTAATAACATGCTATATATTGCAAGTTCTTTCTTAATCTTGGCTCAGTAGTAGCACTCTCATCTTTGAGTGAGAAAGTTGGGCATTATAGCTTCCCTACGGAGACTTGATCACAAAATCTAGGCTGACATTTCAGTGTAATACTGAGGGAGTGCTGCATTGTCGGCGGTGGTGTATTTCACATGAGATGTTAAAACAAGGCCACGTCTTCCTACTTAGGTGGATGTAAAAGATGCCATGGCACTGTTTCAAATAAGTGCGGGGCGGGGGGTGGGCGGGCGGAGGCTGAGGGAACAGGAGGGGGTCTACCTGGTGCCCTAGTCAATATTTATCCTTCAACCAACATCAGTGAGAACAGGTTATCTGGTCATTATCACATTGCTGTTTGTGGGACCTTACTGTGCACAAAGTGACTACCATGTTTCCTACATTGCAACAGGGTCTGCATTTAGAAGTACTTCATTAGCTGTAAAGCACTATGGGGCGTCCTGAGGTCTTGACAGGTGCTATATAAATGCAAGTTCTTTCTTTTTTCTTTAGTGATTAGAAGCCTTTTACATCCCCACAGAGCAGTAGATATGTAAGAGAAAATGTTATGAGAACACTGCAAATCGGGTGAACTAACCTCTTTTCCGAATTCTTTGATCTGAGTTCCTATTGAGCAAGTCCTCACATCAAGTGTGCAGCCTGACTTATGGAATAAGCACTTATCGAGAGCAAGAAAATACGAATAACTCTTTCAGTAAGACCAGGACGAGTAGCTGATTAAGAATGTGACCGAACCTTCTAAAGGTGCATATGGACATAGATGGTCAATGATGCATGGAACAAGAAGGTTTGTGTGCTGCAGGGACTGCAGGAATGCCATCTTTGGAATGCGTGTGGTCAGGGTCGGATAATGCAGATTGTAATGTTAGATTGATATCCTGGTGTTTCATTCCATTACCTAAGGGGGTCAGGGAGAAATTTCACAGAGTATTATCTTTTTCTTATCAACAAGTTTAACATATCTATGCTGTGTATTTATCATATAGATAATCATGTACAGTAAATAGTAATTTTGTGCTGTTCAAACTCCTGTTTATGGCAGATATAGTTTCTATGAAGTTACAACGTCAGATTTTGCTGTTGTTCCTGCTTAGGAAGAAAGTCAAAAGGCCCTTTTGTTAATGGAAAGGATTCCGTTAAGCAGAAGTCAGAGTTCACCTATGTGAAGAAGCCAAGGATAGTTCATGCGAGCTTCACTTTCGGCTAGAAGTCTCCATAGGAGGTAACTATTTCCTCCTATAAAGGTTGTTATGCTTAAGTTGGTACAAGACGGAGGTTTCGGGTTCAAGACTCACTCTGTGACCAGAAGAGGTGACGAGAGATCTTAAAGAAGAAGAAAATCTCTGAAGATCTGGTAATTTACTGATTCTGTGGTCCTTGGCAGAGATTGAGGACTACAAAGGTAAGTGTATGAGGGCCAACTTGAGGGAGAGGAGGCTTCCACTAAGACCTAACCCTACACTGACAGAATTCAGGGTCTTTATCACTACTACCCATGACTGTTTAACAGGCAATCTAAGGGAGCGATGATAAGAGGGGCAGACAGGATGGAAATGGGCCAGGAAACTGGTCTCTGACCCCTACCGGCACTTACTCCAGCAAGTAGGAAAGAGATGGCCAGCGGCAGTTCCAGTGGAGTTGGCGGTAGGCCTGTCGTTCAATTTTGTCCTGTTTCCGATGGGATCACCGAGGTACATCCGGTTTCAAAACGCATCATTCTACATTGAGCTAATGTGGTGAGAATTCGAGTTAAAACCTGAAAAAGGTTAAGAAGTGTAGGGAGCAGTGGGTAGAGCACTTCTTGCTAGAGCAGTTATATCAAGGTGGCAACAACAGCTAAATGGCTTGCCCGGTGAATGGTGTTGGGACCCGCACTGTTTCTAATTTACACGGATGATTTGATTCAGAACGTCAATGCAAATAAGTCAAATTCAGAGATGCAGATGAATCTGAGAAGGCCGCTAAGGAACTGCAAAATTAGTATTCCAAAAATTTGTGAGCAAATGAAACAATGGCAGATGAAATATAATACGGATGAGTGTAAAATGTTGCTCAAAGGAATAATAAATATGCAACATAAATAGTCTACGAATAATGCCTTTAACAGGTTTAGGGCCTTAAGTATTCTCTCTTAGGTACACCTTGCTAGTCACCCCCACAAAGGGTCTCAGCATCTTACAAATAGGGGGTTGCCCATGCTGCTCAACTGGAATTCCCTCTCTAAACCTCTCCGACACTCTACCTCTCTTTCCTTCTTTAAAACACTCCTTCAAACCCACCTCTTTGACCAAGCTCTTGGTCACCTGTCCTAATAGCTCCTTATGTGGCTCGATGTAAAATTTTGTTTGATAATGTCTCTAATGGTATGGAAAAGGGCAGACATCAAATACGAGGTCCAACACCGCCTTCAGTGTGCCAGCGCAGCCTTCGGGCGCCTGAGGAAGAGAGTGTTTGAAGACCAGGACCTCAAACCCAGCACCAAGCTCATGGTCTATAGAGCAGTAGTGATACCCGCCCTCCTATTTGCTTCAGAGACATGGACTATATACAGCAGGCATCTCAAAGCACTGGAGACGTACGACTAACGCTGCAAGATCCTGCAAATCCATCGGCAGGATAGGTGCACCAACATCAATGTTCTCGTTCAGGCCAATATCAGCAGCATCAAAGCATTGACAACGCTCGATCAACTCCGATGGACGGGCCACATCGTCCGCATGCCTGATATGGGACGCCCAAAACAAGCGCTCTACTTGGAACTCCGACACGGCAATCGAGCCCCAGGTGAGCAGAGGAAACGCTTCAAGGAACCCTCAAAGCCTCCTTGAAAAAGTGCGACATCCCCACCGACACCTGGGAATCTCTGGCCCAAGACCGCTCAAAGTGGAAGAGAAGAAACCGGAAAGGTGCTGAACACTACAAGTCTCTTCGCCGGGAGCATGTGGAGACCAAGCACAAACAGTGGAAGGAGCGCATGACAACCAAGCACCCCACCCACCCATCGCTCCAACCACCATCTGTCTCACCTGTGACAGAGACTGAAGGTCCCGCATCGGACTCATCAGTCACCTGAGAACTCATTTTTAGTGTGTAAGCAAGTCATCCTCGACTCTGAGGGACTGCCTAAGAAGAAGGGCCTGGGGTAGTTATACAACTTTAAAAGTGCTATATAAATGCAAGTTGTTGTTGTCGTTGTTATACCATAGCGTAACCCAGAGGTATAATAATGGGGGCCCCTTGTGATCTGAACTAGATATCGTGTCTTTTTCACATGCACCTCTTCAATCTTTTTGAAGGCGGACTGAAACCTTTGGTAAGATGAGGTCAGGTTCGGCACAGTGACCTGCTTTATATCAGACATCAAGTGAACGTATAGTGTCACAACCAAAACAAATTCTATTGACTTATTGTAATCTCACTTTCTGTCCCCAGCCGGGGTTGGAGGGGGGAGCCGAGAATTTTGACTTCCGCCATGTAGTGATTTGTCTGTAGGCCTGTGAGGGAAACCAACTACCTCTCCTCATCCCTTGATGTGTGAGTTTAAAGAGGATGTCTCCTGCTATTCTCAAGATCAGTGGGAGGTCCCTTTGGCTAATGGGTCTGGGATGAGACAATTGATTCTCATTGTATCAGTTGTGAATTCCACAAACTGGCCTATCTGGTTTCAATGCATCATCGTCACCTTCATCATAGGCAGTCCCTGGGTATCGAGGAAGACTTGCTTCCACTCGTAACATGAGTTCTTAGGTGGCTGTGCAGTCCAATACGAGAACCACAGTCTCTGTCATAGGTGGGACAGATAGTCATTGAGGGAAAGGGTGGGTGGGACTGGTTTGCCGCACGCTCTTCCCTCTGCCTGCACTTGATTTTTGCATACTCTCGGCAACGAGACTCGAGGTGCTCAGCGCCCTCCCGGATGCACACATCCAATGACTGCAGCATGTAGCCTTTCTTTTCAAACCTGCACAAATTCAAACATAACAACAACAACTTGTATTTATATTGCGCCTTTAATGTAATGAAATGTCCCAAAGTGCTTCACGGGAGTATTATGAAACAAAAAAATTGACACCAAGCCACATAAGGAGAAATTAGGGCAGGTGACCAAAAGCTTGGTCAAAGAGGTAGGTTTTAAGGAGTGCTCTAAAGGAGGAAAGAGAGGTAGAGAGGCGGTGAAGTTTAAGCAGGGAGTTCCAGAGCTTAGGGCCTAAGCAACAGAAGGCACGGCCACCGATGGTTGATCGATTATAATCAGGGATGCTCAAGAAGGCAGAATTAGAGGAGCGAGGACATCTCGGGGGTTTGTGGGGCTGAAGGAGAATACAGAGATAGGGAGGGGTGAGGCCATGGAGAGATTTGAAAACAAGGATGAGAATACTGAAATCGAGGGTTTGCTTAACTGTGAGCCAATGCAGGTCAACAAGCGCAGAGTGATGGGTGAGCGGAACTTGGTGTGAGTTTGGACCCGGCAGCGAGTTTTGGATGACCTCAATTTATATAGGGTAGAATGTGGAAGGCCGCCAGGAGTGCGTTGGAATAGTCAAGTCTGGAGGTAACAAAGGCATGGATAAGGACTTCAGCAGCGGATGAGCCGAGGCAGGGGCAGAGACGGGCGATGTTATGGAGGTGAAAATAGGTGGTCTTAGTTGTGCAGTGGATATGTGGTCAAAAGCTAATTTCAAGATTAAATATGACATTAAGGTTGCGAACAGTGTGGTTCAGCTTCAGACAGAAGTTGGGGAGAGGGATGGAGTCGGTGGCTAGGGAACGGAGTTTGTGGTGGGAACCAAAGACAATGGCTTCGGTCTTATCAATATTCAATTGGATAAAATATCTGCTCATCCAGAACTTAATGTCAGACAAGCAATCTGACAATTTAGAGACCATGGAGCGATTGAGAGAAATGGTCGTGATGTAGAGCTGGGTGTCATCAATTTACATGTGGAAACTGACGCTGTGTTTTCAGATGATGTCGCCAAGGGCCTACATGGCGGGGGGGAAATAGGAGGAGCCAAGGATAGATTCTTGGGGGAGCAGGAAGAGAAGCCATTGCAGGTGATTCTCTGGCTACGATTAGATGTATAAGAATGGAACCAGGCGAGTGTAGTCCCACCCAGCTGGATGACAGTGAAGAGGTGTTGGAGAAGGATGCGGTTGTCAACCGTGTCAAAGGCTGCAAACAAGTCAAGAAGGACAAGGAGGGATAGTTTGCCTTTATCACAGTCACAAAAGATGTAATTTGTGACTTTGATGAGAGCCGTTTCAATGCTGTGGCAGGCGGGGAAACCAGATTGGAGGGATTCAAACATGGAGTTGTGGGAAAGATGGGCACGGATTTGGGAGGCGACAACACGTTCAAGGACTTTGGAGAGGAAAGGGAGATTGGAGATGGGGTGGTAGTTTGCAAGGACAGAGGGGTCAAGGGTTGTTTTTTTGAGGAGAGGTGTGATGATGGAAGATTTGAAGAGAGAGAACCGTTAACAATGTCAGCTAACATGGGAACCAGAAACGGAAGTTCGGTGGTCAGAAATTTGGTGGGAATAGGATCAAGGGAGCAGGAAGTGGATCTTATGGACAAGATGAGCTCAGAAAGGTCATGAGAAGAGAATGCAAACCTAAAACATGACTCAATCGGCAAATCCTTTCTATTAAGGGAAAATTAATCAAAACTCTACAAATTTGACCATACCAATATTGCTAAGTTTAAAGTTGAAAGCGGGCTAGTGGTTTTAGTAGGCTCGATGGTCAACACATTCAATCACAGCAGATTTGCAATCAAAACAGCATATAGAATATTGAATTATATAGTCAAAAAAGTATAATATAAATCAGCGGAAGTCCAGCGCAAACTGTATAGTGCTCTGGTGAGACTATGCCTTGAAAACTTGGTCCAGTTCAGGTTACCAAGGTACGAGAGAGCTAGTCAAGTGTCAGAGGTGGTACAGAGAAGAGCTACAAGGTTGATCCCAAATATCAACGGTCGGAGCTTTGAAGAAAGACTGAAGGAATGTCGGGTTTTCAGCTTTAAGAGGAGGTAAGTGAGCAGTGACCTTACAGATGCATATCAGATCATAAATTGTACAGGGAAGATGGATCTGGAATACAATTTGGAATAGGACCAGGGGATATAGGTGCAAACTCGTAAAAAGAACATTTTGGACTGACTTTAGGAGATTCTTTAGCATCATAGAATAATAGAAATTTACAGCACGGAAGGAAGCCATTTCGGCCCATCGTGTCTACGCCGGCCAACAAAGAGCTATCTGACCTAATCTCACTTTTCATCTCTTGGTCCGTAGCCTTGTAGATTACAGCAATTCAAGTGCACATCCAAGTATAGGTTGTACCTCTCCAGTCTGGGATTCTTTGGTCCAGCAACACCCCTAGTCCGGCATCATTCCCGGCAGTGGGGGGCAGGGGGGGGGGGGGAAACACACGACCCGTGCTGTGTCCTGGAGCTGGCTGCTCCTCTTCTCCCCACTGACTCCGGTGTTCCTCCTTGGTCAGATCGGCGCGGAGAGGAAGCGAGGAGCATGGCGGCTGAGTGAGGCGCCGAAGCTGGGCCTGGGAAATGCTGCGCAGTCGGCTAACTTGCAGCACATGCACAGAACACGGTCGGGTCGTTGTCAGCAGCGTTGTCAGCAGTACCCGGTAAGTCTACAGTACTGCTGACAAGGCTAAGATTGGCGTGACCTCCCGTGGTCCGGAAAACTCTCTGGTCCAGCACCGATCGGGTCGCAAAGTTGCTGGATTGGAGAGCTGCAACTTTTTAAATGTGGTGAGGTTTCTACCTCTACCATCCTTTCAGGCATTGAGTTCCAGACCCCCACCCCCCTCCGGGTGAAGAAATCTCTCCTCAACTCCCCTCTAAACCTCCTACCAATCACTTTAAATCTATGTCCTTTGTTTGTTGCCCCCTCTGCTAAGGGAAATAGGTCTTTCCTATCCACTTTATCTAGGCCCCTCATAATTTTATATACCTCAATAAGGTCTTCTCTCAGCCTCCTCTATTCCAAAGACAACAAGCCCAGCCTATCCAATCTTTACATGAAGAGTGAGAAACACACACACTGGACATCCATATAGGGCAGTGGAAGCAATAAACCTGGAACCAAACCGTTCAATGATGTGATGATGTGGGGAGAGATCTGAATCTCTCTGGAAGCATAAGCTAAGGTGGGCCGAGCAATCTTCCTCATCTGTAACTTTCTTGTGAATAGGAGACACAAGAAAATCCCCATTCATCCATCAGTATAAAGCTAATTACTGTCACAATATTAAAGATTTTGTGTCAAATGTGTATTGATTTCCCAATGCTGCACTTAGCTTGGTTTCATAGCAACAATCCTGACATAAAACAAATGATCACTTGTGAGGCTGAGCCAAGTTTATGCATTATTGTGGGTTTAGAAACAGTTATCTGGCAGTCAAAATCAGTCATATCGATTGCTGCCAGAACTATGATTCATAACTGTGCAATGATGTAAAAGGTCACAATACACCTACTGAGACCATGTTTCATTTATCATCTTTTCCACTTTGGTAAAAGAAGAATAAAAATAAAACTATTTAAAAACAGTGTTCTCATCTGAAATGATTTCCACCATGTCAGTTGTTTCTTCGTAAACGAATACTTGGAGCGACTCTGGCGCACCTTACTTCAAACTGGTACTGTCATGTTTTTGTGGTATCTTTTATGGTGCCCTAAATATTTTTGGCTTCCATGTTTTAGACTGCTTTGAGCGCTAACTCTCTACATCATAACATGCCTGGAATGATGAACAGAGAACCCTTTTTCAGCTATAGGTTCTATCCTGTGTTTTCACAAGATCCTCCTCATCTATGTAAGATAGTAGAATAATGATGTACCAGACTTGCTTTAGGTTTTTAACTGCCAAATAAAGTATATTAAACCTAAAAAGAACTAGCAAATAATAGCAGTAATGCAACATACATTTTACAATAGTTATGCTGCTAGTTCTTTGTTGGAATAGAAAATATTACAACAATTTACAAGTTATAAACTAAACTCAGATGTAATTACTTTTTGCACGTAATGATTTCCTTCTCTCACCAACTACAAAAGCAGTCTGCATTGATTAACTCTTTTCAAAAGCTCCAGACAGACTGACTGGTTTGAAAAAGACAGGCTGATAAATACCTTTGAAATGCTAACTGTGACCAAGCAGAGTTCAAATTGTTAGGGCAGAATTTGCTGTCGGAGGCGTACATCCTGAGTATGCCCCCGATACACAAAACAAATCAGAACCTAGCTGCAGGCTTCCAGGCTGCGTGGAGTTGCGGTCTTGGGCCTCCAGATAGACGTCAGCATAAAGGCCCAGGGATCCCAGGGACACAGGCGGTTCGGAAGCTTCCCTGGGATCACGTGGGCCCAGTCCTCCAATCACAAAAGAGGATTCCATTGCAATCATTTACAAAGGGAATCCCCTGATGATATACAAAGGAATACCCAAATAATTATACAATTTACAGAATTCTAATAAATATAAATGTGCTGAATTTCAATTTTATTTGTAAGTCCCTTCATTGCACCAAACTCAATAAAAGCTTACATTTTTGATAAATAATTTTAAACATCTTAATCTGTGCCAATATTTGCATACACTAATGTAAAGTGTATGTGTATCATTTTTGAATTTTAAATGTTTAATTTAAGGATTAATTTAAGTCCAAGGGGCGCAAGACTTGAATTGATGTGGCGGACAACTGGTTTAGCCTTCACTGCCACATCTGACTGGACCACATAAAGCATTATCAGGTCCTACTCCAGGATCATTCCAGGATCATTCTGCAATGCAAAGATAACCCCCAGCTATTATTCTCTACTGCTAATCATCTTCTTAAACCCCTCTCCCCGTCTCCTCCACCCTCATCTCCGACAGCAAGTGTGAGGAGCTCATGGACTTCTTTGTCTCAAAGATTGAGACCATCCGTTCAGCTGCCTCTGCCACTTCCCTTCCTTCCCCTAACCCACTCATCCAAACTTCCTGAAGTTCCCCCTGACCTAGCCCTGAACTCGCATCTCTCTCCAGTTTCTCTCCGATCTCCCCTCTTGACCTCTCTATGCTCATCTTGTCCATGAGACCAATTCCTGCTCTCTTGACCCTATTCCCTCTAAACTGCTGACCACCCAACCTCCTTTTCTGGCTCCCATGTTTGCTGTCATTGTTAACGATTCTCTGTCGTCACATACTGTTACCCTCTCCTTTAGATCTGCCGTCATCACCCCTCTCCTTGACCCCACAGTGCTTGCAAGCTACCGCCCTATCTCCAATCTCCTTTTCCTCTTCTAAGTCCTTGAGGTTAAGCGAATGGGCTAAGGTTTGGCAGATGGAATACAATGTCGGAAAGTGTGAGGTCATCCACCTTGGAAAAAAAAACAGTAAAAGGGAATATTATTTGAATGGGGAGAAATTACAACATGCTGCGGTGCAGAGGGACCTGGGGGTCCTTGTGCATGAATCCCAAAAAGTTAGTTTGCAAGTCCAGCAGGTAATCAGGAAAGCAAATGGAATGTTGGCCTTCATTGCGAGAGGGATGGAGTACAAAAGCAGGGAGGTCCTTCTGCAACTGTATAGGGTAATGGTGAGGCCGCACCTGGAGTACTGCGTGCAGTTTTGGTCACCTTACTTAAGGAAGGATATACTAGCTTTGGAGGGGGTACAGAGACAATTCACTAGGCTGATTCCGGAGATGAGGGGGTTACCTTATGATGATAGATTGAGTAGACTGGGTCTTTACTCGTTGGAATTCAGAAGGATGAGGGGTGATCTTATAGAAACATTTAAAATAATGAAAGGGATAGACAAGATAGAGGCAGAGAGGTTGTTTCCACTTGTCGGCGGGACTAGAACTAGGGGGCACAGCCTCAAATTACGGGGGAGCCAATTTAAAACCGAGTTGAGAAGGAATTTCTTCTCCCAGAGGGTTGTGAATCTGTGGAATTCTCTGCCCAAGGAAGCAGTTGAGGCTAGCTCATTGAATGTATTCAAATCACAGATAAATAGATTTTTAACCAATAAGGGAATTAAGGGTTACGGGGAGCGGGCGGGTAAATGGAGCTGAGTCCACAACCAGATCAGCCATGATCTTGTTGAATGGCGGAGCAGGCTCGAGGGGCTAGATGGCCTACTCCTGTTCCTAATTATTATGTTCTTATGTTCTTATGTTCTTATGTTCTTATGTGTTGTCGCCTCCAAAATCCGTGTCCATCTTTCCCAGAATTCTATGTTTAAATCCCTTCAATCTGGTTTCCGTCCCTATCACAGTACCGAAATGGCTCTCGTCAAAGTCACAAATGGCAACCTTTGTGACTGTGACAAAGGTAAACCATCCCTCTTCCTCCATTTTGACCTATCTGCAGCCTTTGACATGGTTGACCACTCCATCCTCCTCTAACACTGTCATCTAGCTGGGTGGCACTGCACTTGCCTGGTTCCATTCATAACCATCTAATCTTAGCCAGAAAATCACCTGCAATGGTTTTCTTCCCACTCCCGCATTGTTACCTTTGGTGTCCCCCAAGGATCTATCCTTGGCCCCCTCCTATTTCTCATCTATATGCTGCCCCTTGGTGACATCATCTGAAAATGAGGCATCAGTTTGCACATGTACGCTGACGACACCCAGCTCTACCTCACTACCGCTTCTCCCGACCCCTCCACGGTCTCTAAATTGTCAGACTGCTTGTTTGACATCCAGTTCTGGATGAGCAGAAATTTTCTCTAATTAAATATCGGGAGGATAGAAGCCACTGTCTTTGGTCCCCGCCACAATCTGCGTTCCCTAGCCACCGACTCCATCCCTCTGCCTAGCATCTGTCTGAGGCTGATCCACACTGTTCGCAAACTAGGTGTCATATCTGACCCTGAAATGAGCTTCCGACCACATACCTGTGGCTTAACTAAAACCGTCTATTTCCACCTCCGTAACATCGCCCGTCTCCGTCCCTGCCTCAGATCATCTGCTGCTGAAACCCTCATCCATGCCATTGTTACCTCTAGACGTGACTACTCCAAATTTGACACCGAGCCACATAAGAAGCAGATGACCAAAAGCTTGGTCAAATAGCTAGGTTTTCAGGAACATCTTGAAGGACGAAAGAGAGGTAGAGAGACGGAGAGGTTCCAGAGAATGCAAAATTCATGCTTACTCCTCATTAACATGATTATAGTCATGATGTCAGGCAGGCTATACTCTACCCCAAAGTGGCAGGAAGCCTCTTGCCGTACATCTCCCGTACCATGTGACAGGAGATAGCCGAATTTGTAACGGTGACAACTGTAGTGCCAAGATCCGGCATCCAGTGCAGGAAGATTAATGACCTCACACAGGTGGTCAGCATGCATGAAGGCTTCAACAAATGCCACATACCACAAACTGCAACACAAGCTTCACACATTGCTCAATGCACCACACCCCCAGCACTCACCTACCAACAATCTCTACTTATCACCACTCACACCTCAAAATCATGGCTTCACTTCACCCTCACAACTTTCTAGGCCTTTAGTCTGGGACAACACTACTGTTGAAGAGTAAAAGTGAAGATGATGTGAATCCAGAAACAGTGACTAAATTACCTGAAGATAGTAAGAGGAAAGAAAGATTAAGGACGGTAAGGAGTTTTCTCATTTCGAAGTTCTTTAAAAGTATATAGTAGGGGACTGCGTAATGAGTTTTGATATTGTGGGGATATTGGAGGAAGAAGAGTGTGTAGGATGGTATATTTGTACCTTAGGAAAGACAAGAAAGAAAGTTTTAGAAAAGCTTTGGCCATTGTATTATTAATATAAGAGAGACAAGAATGATTGTAATAGTTAGAAAGGTTGAAAGCAGAAATGAAAGAGCGATCTCTTTTAAGAGAGCAAACTTTGACTTGCATCCTGTCCAAGAGTAATTGCAATCAGGAGTGGGAACTCTGGCTGATTTCCCCTTCCTTAGCCCGAAGGTTCTGAAAACAATGGGTAGTATCCTTTCCACAACCTGGATGGGATCAACATTGACTAAGGATTGAACCTGAGACCTTTCTGGTGGTTTATGGTCCCTGGTGTGCATTCTCAAAATTACTATGTCAGAAGAAACATAGGAACAGGAGTAGGCCATTTTTGCCATTCAATTAGATCATGATTGATCTATACTTCAACTCCCGTTTACCTGCCTTTGGCCCGATCCCATGATACTGTTACCCAACAAAAATCGATTGATCTCAGTCTTGAAAGTTTAAATTTACCTAGCATTCATAGCTTTTTGTTGGCGAGCGTTCCAGATTTCTACTACCCAATGCATGAAAAATGGCTTCCTGATTTCACTCCTAAATGGCCTGGCTGTCATTTTAAGATTATGCCCTCTTCTTTTGAATTCCCCCACCAGAGGAAATGGTTTCTCGGCATCTACCCTACCGAATTCCTTTATCATTTTAAACCTTGATTCAATAATTTCTCAACCTTTAAAACTCAAGGGAATATAAGCAAAGTTTATGCATCCTGTCCTCATAATTTATTCCTTTCGGCCTTGGTATCATCTGCATCGCACCCCCTCCAAGGCCAGCATATATTTCCTGAGGGTCAGTGCTCCAAACTGAACATGGTACTCCAGCCCGTCCCTTAGTTTGAACACTGTGCTCGCTTATGAAAAGCTGGCCTCAAAGAGCTTAGCCAGTGACATTCTTGGCTGGAGAGTAAAAAATCTGGTACGGCAATAGCTCTTAAAGCTCATCGTTAAAGAGGAAATAATGGTGGTGATAGAAACAATGAAGAATCTTTAATAATAGTATAGCGGGGGCACTTGGGCAGCATTGCTCCCTTTGATGTTGAATGGTTGGAGGTCCTGCTACAGGAAATACAATAAAGAATAGTGTCCTTCTTGGGGCTCAATGCCAACCTCTATTAAAAGCACAGCTGAAAGCTGCACAGAGGGAGGTTGCCAACTGAGTCAATACAGTCACCCAGACCCCTTCCACCTGGTTTCCAAATGATGCAATCGTTGTCTGATGCCAGGAGGAAGATTAAGCTAACTGTATTTCTTCATTTTGTTCACAATTCTTGTGTGGAGCCCATCAATCATGGTCCAAACATGAGTTGGAACTGCTGCATCCACTGGGAAGTACTATTTCATGCATTATATGCTATCATTGCTTTTTAGCATGCACTCTTTCATTGAGTCAGAGCTACATTGCACACTTTCCTTGAAAGAAGAGATAAGAGCTCAGAAAAAGCAAATAGACGCTGAAGCATCCAGGCTGAGAGACTCTTCTGCTATTAGGAGATTTCTCAGTGGGTTCAGCGGCCATGAATGTAAAGGTTAGCCCTGTTCTCCTAAGAACCATCCATTCAGTTTTTCTTCTTCAAATATTCCAGGCACAGCACACATATCAAGATTGCTTCTCGGGCAACAGCTACTGATGTGCATGATATATATCTGTAATCAGGTATCACCGGTATCGATAGTACTTCTGTGAACATTCTTTCTGTTCAGGTAGGTCATGGGGTTGCTATGAACAGCTCTAAGGCTCAGATGGGTGCTATTTACAAAACTCTGCTCTTGAGAGAACTCTGTCACCCAGCGAAAGCTGTGTGCCCTGCCTAGATTATGCCTCCTTTCCATAGGGAAAATGATGCTGATGTCACCTCTTCGAAAACATAACATTTATCACTAGCTTGATACACACCTGATGTAACAGGTGTCCCCGTTGTGGATTGAAAGCATGCGGTTACGTGAAAGCTTCATGTTGAGGTAAATTTCCTTTCTATGGAAGAGGGTATCCCTGATCCAGATGTTGTCTACAAGTTGGCTTGCAGCAGATGCCACAATTCTGTGGCAGCTACTTTCATGAAGTGGAGGCAGCCAAGTCAGATCTCCTCTGACATATTCAACTGGATGTGAAGGACTCTGTAGTTGCAAGTTCTGGGGCAGTGAGTAGTGTGGACCAAATGCCTCAGATGTCATTGCACTTCTTATTGCCCCTCCTAACTCATCTTCTTTTAAATTATGCAGCGTATTTAGAACCCCAAAAGGAACACCTATCCTTACCACTTTGTGGAACCTCATTTAAATTCCAGCGGCAATCAAGAAAAATACTTGAAAAACCCTTCAAAAAAGCAAAAATAGCAGTGGTTCATAAAACCGACTGATGCATGGAGCAAATTGTAATTAGAGATGGAAAAAAATAATCCTTCCACCAGGGACTAAAGCTGCCAGCTCCCATTAAGATGAGTGCTTGAACTGTACAGGACTCTCATGTGCACAGTGTAGATGTGTGAATTACACACTGCAGGAGGATCTGGGTCAGAAAATTCAGGGTGGAACCTGTGTTAAATTATGTTAATATTTAAGGGAGGCCCATGCATACCAGGAGCATGCTTTCATTTCAGTTTCTGTGTCTAAATGGTCTGGTGCAAAATCAGGAGCAGGCACCGAAGTTTGGGGACTGGATTTTCCAACATTTGCCATCACCAGCGAGACTTAGCGGGGTTGTGGCCCAGGAGCGCCGGGGGCGGGACACAGGAGCGGCAGGGGCGGGGCCCAGAAGCGACGGGGGCGGGGTCTAGGAGCGGTGGGGGCGGGGCCCAGGAGCGGCAGGAGCGGGGCCCAGGAATGGCGGGGACGGGCCCAGGAGCGGTGAAGCGTGGCCCAGGAACAGCCGGGGACATGGCCCAGGAGCAGCGTGGGCGTGGCCCAGGAACAGTGGGGGCAGGGCCTAGGAGCCGCAGGGGCGGGGATCAGGAATGGTAGGGCGGAACACAGGAGCAGTGGGGGAGAGGCCCAGGAGCGGTGGGGGCAGAGCCCAGGAGTGGCAAGGGCAGGGCACAGGAGCGGTGGGGACGGGACCCAGGAATGGCGGGGGCAGGACCCAGGAATGGCGGGGACAGGGCCCAGGAACGGCAAGGGCAGATCCCAGGAAAGGTGGGGGCGGAGCCCAGGAACGGCACGGGCGGGTCCCAGGAGCGGCGGGGGTGGGGCCCAGGAAAGGCGGGGGCGGTGTCCAGGAGCAACGGGGTTGGGGCCCCAGAACGGCGGGGGCGGGGCCCAGGAGCGGCGCGGGTGGGGCCCAGGAACGGCGGGTGTGAGGCCTAGGAGCGGCAAGGGCGGGGCCCAGGAGCAGCGGGGTCATGGCTCGGGAGCGAGAGTGACGCAGTGTGTCCCAGCAATGGGGTCGGGGCGTAGTGAAGGTGCAGCAACAACGGTCACCCCACTTTAAAAGAATTCACGCACAGGCATCTTCCAACCTTCAAAATGAATCTGGATCTGGAACATCAGGTCCCTCATGGAAACACCTGAGAACTCATTTTTTGGTGTGGAAGCAGCTTATCCTCAACCCCGAGGGACAGCCTAATACTATACTGTACTATGTGTTAAGTGTTCAGGATCAGAACATCAAGGCTAACCAAGAATGCCAGCCTGCTTTTTGTGATGCCAGCTCCTTCATACTCTGTGCATCTTAACAGGTATTGCAATGACATTTTAACATTCACATATATCTGAATAAAATGAAGGGTTCCTGGGAAAATAACACAATACTTTCTATATATTCATTGATGGAAGTATTATTGTCGGAGGCTGTTAGAAGTATGATCTAGCAATGGTATCTCTGCTGTTTATTATGATCTGTACAAGGGGTACAGCACATGGCTGGTGGTATGCAGTGATCTTTTCTGGGTTGCTATGTCTGTGCATGTTTGTGTGTGGTTAGGTCAGTACAGCTGACTCTATCAGCCATTGGAACATCATCTGGCTTAGCAACAGCTGTTTCAACTCAAAGCAGACAGACAGAGATTTCATTGTGACATCATCTCCCAAAAGCTTGAGAAAAACAAGTATAGCCTAGGGACCTTTCTCTCTCTCTCCTATTCTTCCCCACTGAAACAATTTATTTTGCATGGTATGAGAGATGGCTGGCACCAATGATATATGATAGCAATTGCATTAAGGTTGATCTGGAAGATGGGGTGGGGCATGCATTAGACACTGAATTTTCAGCTCTAATTTGGGTTTGGAATCCAGCTCAGATGACTGATAATCTCCTCTGTTAGCTAGCTGTAGGTGTCATACATGAAATGAAATGGGGCAGTCTCAGTCCAGATCTAGCAAGAATGGGCCGACAGGGCACAACGGGCCCTCCTCTGGCACTGAATTGACAATCACAATTTGGCCAGAGTTTAGCATGTGTGGGAAGTGGCAAAAGGCCCTGCTGGTGCAGTTGGGAGATTTTACTTGGAGATTGGAGCAAATCAGAGAGAACTTTTCTCTACATTTAGCATGCAACACTTGGTCTCAGAGACCATGCCAACACTGAGTGCCTGAAATGGAAAGTTCTATCCTCCATTCCTTCCATTGACGAGCACAAGATATTCACACACGAGACAGACACCGAATCGTGGCAAATCTGGAGAGCTCAGCAATAGTGAGGGAAGCACTTGCCATGTTGAACAGTCAGAACTCAGAGGTTCATTTACTGTCTGAACTTGCTGGGCTCTTTAGGATAATCAATAATGATGACTCATAAACTAGAGTTTTTTCATTAATAAAATATTGACTTGTCTTTATGTTGTGATTTTGTATGGTTACAAAGCTCATGTAACTACATGTTTTCACATGTCTGGCCCGTTTTTGAGTTATCAGCTTTATTTGGAGCTGTTTCAGTTTTTTCAAAGCTGTTGGTCAGCTTTTGTTAGTTCTTGAGGCTGACCCATTGACCTCAGCCTCTTTAAGATTTACTCTTCTTTCTCGGCTGAAAACAGTTTTGCTAACTTTCCCTTGTAGCTCTAATCCTCTCAGTCTAGGGATCAGCCTCGTGGCCCATCTCTGCTGGCCTCCCAGGGCTTGAATGTTTACCTTAGTGCCTCGGTGGTGAGAACTGAATGCAGAAAGAACCAAGTGTCGTTCCACTGCTATTGAAGTACATCAAAAGCTGAATACTGAACTCCAGATCTGACCCAGAATTAGCCAGGAGCAAATTGTGAGCAGCATGTGAGCAGTGAATGTAATAGGGATTTTATGACTAAGTTTATGGATACAATGAACATTAACAGCTAAATCTTAAAGGTGCAGGGTGAGGGTGAGGGTGGGGGGTGTTGGGGAAGTGGAGGTTGGGGACGTGGGGATGGGGGAGTGGGAGTTGGGGGCGTGGGGGTTGGGGGAGTGAGAGTTGGAGGGTGGAGGGTGGAGGTTGGGGGAATGGGGGTTGGAGGGTGGTGTTGGATGGGGACTGGTTGGGTCTCTGTTCAAGGAAGAAGCGGAATGCCCTCAGGCCATCCTGGTTGGGGCTGGAAGTGTAGAGGGATTGGACGTCCATGGTGAAAAGGAAACTGGAAACTGTTAAAGTGACGGAAGGCGTAGGAGGAGTTGCGGATGTAGGTGGGAAGAGAGTGGACAAGGGGTGTTATGTATTTAACCCTTGGCAACCTGTATCACACCACCACCAGAGGGCCTACCTGTTGGAGTCCCAAAGGATCCCAGCATCCCTTGGGAGCACTGTATATAAGCAGGCCACCCACGCGGTACCTACACTCTGGAGTCTTATTAAAGGAGCTAAGGTCAAACTTACTCATTGCTCACAGTGCTCAGTTTCATCCTTTATTATGAGCTTATCAATTGGCGTCGAGAGAACGAACAACCGCGTGAAAATGCAAAGAACAGTTGGAATCCTGGAGAAGTTCTCAGAAGGGGACGATTGGGAGGCCTTTGTGGAGAGACTCGACAAATACTTCAGGGCCAACGAGCTGGAAGGAGACGAGAACGCTGACAAACGAAGGGCGATCCTCCTTACTGTCTGTGGGGCAACAACCTATGGCCTCATGAAGAATCTTCTAGCTCTGGTAAAAACAACAACTAAATCCTATGAAGAATTGTGTACGCTGGTCCGGGAGCACCTAAATCCTAAAGAAAGTGTTCTGATGCTGAGGTATCGGTTCTACACGTGTCAACGGTCGGAGGACCAGGAAGTGGCGAGCTACGTCGCCGAACTAAGGTGCCTTGCACGACATTGCGAATTTGATGGATTCCTAGAACAAATGCTGAGAGACTTTTTTGTGCTTGGCATTGGCCATGAGGTAATCCTTCGCAAACTATTGACTGTTGAAACTCCGAATCTGAGCAAAGCAATAATGATAGCCCAGGCATTTATGTCCACCAGTGACAACACCAAACAGATTTCGCTGCATAAAGAGGTTTCGGCCAGTACTGTGCACAAAGTAACGTTATTTTCGAGCAGGAATATACATGGTAGAACATACACGCTGGCAGCTGCACGTCCTCAGATGACCCAGAGTCCGCTATCAATCGTTAATGCGAGGCAGTTAACACTCTGTTGGCGTTCTGGAGGTGATTATCGGGCCCATCAATGCCACTTCAAGCACTATGCATGCAACGGCTGCAGAACAATGGGACACCTCCAGCGAATGTGCAGGCAAGCTGCAAACCCTGCAAACCCTGCAAATCACCATGATGCAGAGGAAGATCAATCCACTGTGGATCAGGCTGAATTGGAGACTCGAACCGAGTAGGCAGAAGTGTACGGGGTACAAACCTTCACCATGAAATGTCCACCAATAATGTTAGAAGTTGAACTGAACAGAATTCCAGTATCCATGGAACTGGACACGGGTGCGAGTCAGTCCATAATGAGCAAAAAGGTCTTCGACAGGCTGTGGTGCAACAAGGCACACAGGCCCAAGCTCAGGCCCATTCACACCAAGCTAAGAACTTACACCAAGAAACTGATCCCTCTAATTTGCAGTGCAGCAGTCAAAGTCTACTAGTATGGAGCAGTGCACAAACTCCCACTGTGGATTGTGCCAGGGGATGGCTCCACACTGTTTGGCAGAAGCTGGCTGGGAATGGGACGACATCTGAGTGCTTTCGTCCGTCATGTGCCCAGGTTCTGTGCAGACTTCCATCATTGTTCGAACCAGGCTTCTCAGGGGCGAAAGTGCAGATCCATTTGGTTCCCGGTACGCAACCCATCCACCACAAGGCATGGGCGGTACCGTATATGATACGAGAGAAAGTGGAAATTGAGCTGGACAGACTGCAGTGAGAAGACATCATCGCGCCGGTGGAATTCAACAAGTGGGCCAGTCCGATTGTCCCGGTACTTAAAGGTGATGGCACGGTCAGAATTTGTGGGAACTATAAAGTAACGATTAACCGTTTTTCGCTACAGGACCAGTACCTGCTACCCAAGGCAGACGACCTATTTGCGACCCTGGCTAGAGGGAAGACGTTCACCAAGTTGGACCTGACCTCAGCCTACATGACAAAGGAGCTGGAGGAATCTTCAAAAGGCCTCACATGCATCAACACGCACAAAGGTCTGTTCATCTACAATAGATGCCCGTTTTGGATTCGGTCATCCGCGGCAATCTTCCGATGGAACATGGAGAGCCTGCTAAAGTCGGTCCCTCGCACCATGGTTTTCCAGGACAACATACTGGTTACAGGTCGGGACACGATTGAGCACTTGAAGAATCTGAAAGAGGTTCTTAGTCAGTTGGATCATATGGGACTCAGGTTGAAACGCTCGAAGTGTGTTTTCCTAGTGCCGGAGGTCGAGTTCTTGGAAAGAAGAATCGCAGCAGACGGCGTCAGACCCACTGACGCCAAGATGGAGACCATCAAGAAGGCCTACAGAATGTGACGGAGCTGCGGTCATTCCTGGGACTCCTCAACTATTTTGGTAATTTCCTACCCAGGTTAAGCACCTTGCTAGAACCCCTACATGTGCTACTTCGCAAGGGAGCTGACTGGGTATGGGGGAATTCACAAGAGACTGCCTTTGAGAAAACCAGAAATCTGTTGTGTTCAAACAAACTGCTTGTTCTGTATAACCCATGTAAACGATTAGGGCTAGCTTGCGATGCGTCATCATACGGGGTCGGGTGTGTGTTACAACAGGCTAATGAATCAGGGATTTTGCAACCGATCGCTTATGCGTCCAGGAGTCTGTCCAAAGCCAAAAGGGCCTACAGCATGATTGAAAAAGAGGCTCTGGCGTGCATTTACAGGGTGAAAAAATGCTCCAGTACTTGTTTGGCCTTAAGTTTGAGCTTGAAACTGACCACAAGCCACTCATATCACTTTTCTCTGAGAGCAAAGGGATTAACACCAATGCCTCTGCCCGCATACAAAGATGGGCGCCAATGCTGTTGGCATACAACTATGTAATCTGCCACAGACTGGGCACAGAGAACTGCGCTGATACTCCCATTCGGCTACCATTGCCCACCACCGGGGTGGAAATAGCACAGCCTTCGGACTTGCTCATGGTAATGGATGCATTTGAAAACGAAAAGTCACCCATCACGGCCCGCCAGATTAGGACCTGGACCAGCCAGGATCCTTTACTGTCCTTGGTAAAAAAACTGTGTCCTCCAAGGGAGCTGGTCCAGTGTCCCAGCAGAGATGCAGGAAGCGATTAAGCCATTCCACAGGCACAAAGAGGAAATGTCCTTGGAGGCAGACTGTCTATTGTGGGGTAATCGCGTGGTCTTTCCCAAGAAAGGCAGAGAAACGTTCATTTGTGACCTACATACAGCACCCACCCAGGCATTGTAATGATGAAAGCCATAGCCAGATCCCATGTGTGGTGGCCTGGCATCGACTCAGATTTAGAGTCATGTGTGCGCCAGTGCAACACTTGCTCTCAGCTGAGCAATGCACCCAGAGTAGCACCGCTAAGTTTGTGGTCGTGGCCCTCCAAACAGTGGTCGAGGATCCACATGGACTACACGGGCCCATTTCTAGGCAAAATGTTCTTGTTTGTTGTGGATGCTTATTCACAATGGATTGAATGTGCAATAATGTCTGTAAGCACGTCCACGGCCACCATCGAAAGCCTACGAGCCATGTTTGCCACACACGGCCTAGTCAGCGACAATGGGCCGTGTTTCACCAGTGCTGAATTCAAGGAATTCATGACCCGCAATGGGATCAACAACATCTGCCCCGTTCACGGCCGCATCCAACGGCCAGGCAGAACGGGCAGTTCAGACCTTCAAGCAAACCTTGAAATGCGTGTCGGAAGGCTCCCTGCAGACTCGGCTGACCCAAGTGCTGCTCAGCTACCGCACCAGACCCCACTCGCTCACCGGAGTTCCTCCAGCCGAGCTGCTCACATAAAGGGCGCTCAAAACAACGCACTCTCTTGTCCACTCTGATCTCCATGACCATGTGGAGGGCAGGTGGCATCAACAAAGTATGTACCATGACCACGTAAATTTGTCACGTGATATTGAGGTCAATGATCCTGTGTTTATACTCAATCATGGACATGCTCCCAAATGGCTCACTGGCGCGGTCATAGCCAAAGAAGGGAGTAGGTTGTTTCAGGTCAAATTGGCCAATGGACTAACATGCAGAAAACATTTGGACCAAATCAAATTGCGGTTCACCAACAGCTACGAACAACCCGAAGAAGACACCATCAACTTTGACCCTCCAACACACATACAAGTGGCAATTGACATCATGGTTGACCATGAAGCTGAACTCACCATCCCCAGCAGTCCAGCAAGGCCAGCTGCCCAGCGGCCCAGTGAAGAACTAACCAACTCACCCACACCCGCATTTGTACTGATATGATCGACAAGGGAGTGAAAAGCCCCAGATCGTCTCACCCTGTAAATAAGTGTACTATTGACTTTACAAGGGAATGATGTTATGTATTTAACCCTTGACAACCTGTATCACACCACCACCAGAGGGCCTACCTGTTGGAGTTCCAAGGGATCCCAGCATCCCTTGAGAGCACTGTATATAAGCAGGTCACCCACGCTGTACCAGTACTCCGGAGTCTTATTAAAGGAACTAAGGTCACACTTACTCATTGCTCACAGTATTCAATTTCATCCTTTATTATGAGCTTATCAAGGGGAGAAAAAATTGAGTCGAGATAGGAAGACTTAAGTTCTGTAGGGCAAGAACAAGCTGAAACGATGGGCCTACTGGGGCAGTCCTGTTTGTGGATCTTGGGAAGAAGGTAGAAATGGGCTGTGCAGGGTTGGGGAACTATGAGGTTGGTGGCTGTGGAGGGAAGATCTCTAGAGGAGATGATGTCAGTGACGATCTGGGAAATGATGGCTTGATGTTCAGTGGTGGGATCATGGTCCAGCGGGAGGTAGGAGGAGGTGTTAGAGAGTTGGCAATCAGTCTTTGCAAGGTAGAGGTCAGTTTGCCAAATAACAACAGTGCCACCCTTGTCAGCAGATTTAATGGCAAGTTTTGGGTTGGATCTGAGCAAGCGGAGTGCTGCAAGTTCAGAGGGAGGTAGGTTGGACTGAGTGAGGGAGCAGAGAAATTGAGAGAAATTGAGATGGACGATGTCCCATCGGCAATTTGCAATGAAGAGGTCTAGAGAGGGTAAGAGGCCAGAGGGAGGGGTCCAGGTAGACTCCACTCCCACTCTGATATCTCCATCCTCGCTCTCCTACACTGTCCAATGAAGCTCAACTTAAGCTCAAGGAACAGCACCTCTCCTTTCATTTAGGCATTTTACAGCCTTCTGGACACAACATCGAGTTCAACAGTTTCAGAGCATAACCTCTGGCCATCTTTGGCTCCCTTTCTCCCCCTCACAGCCCCCCCCCCCCATCTTATGTTTGTTTTCTCTCTTTTTTTCTCTGTCTCGAATAGCAGCTGGTCATTATTCCGCCATTCACACCCTATCCAGATTTACCTTTTTCTAACTTCTGTCATTACCATTTCTATTCAGCCCATCATCCCTTTTGTCTCTCTAATCTCTCCTGCCTTCCACCCTATCACAGACCTTCCCTTTTGTTCTTTCTTCCCCTCCCCCTTTTAGTGCTTAAGAATGTGCTCTTTTCGAATATTCGGCAGTTCTGATGAAGGGCCATCGACCCGAAACGTTAACTTTATTTTTCTCTCCACAGCTTGACCCACTGAGATTTCCAGCATTTTCTGTTTTTACCTCTGAATTACTAGTTCAGTGACATTAACACTATACTACCATTCCCTCATATATTAAGGATATCGATATCAGTCATAGCAATCCCTGCTGCCAATTTGGCCGAGATCAGACAATAGTAGAAGGCACGGACGCCAATGGTGGAGCAGGAATGAAACCTGAAAACTTCTGATCTCTATGGCAAAGCTGCACCTCGCTCTTATCAGCGAAACCATCAGGGAAATAGAAGCAAACTGCTGAAAATTAATTTTTGAACCGTTGATAATGAACCAACTGTCCCATTGCTACATTCAAATTTAACCAAAACTATGGAATGTGGTTAGTGGAGCTCTCTTCGTGTCTTCCTGACCAGGGGAATGATGCAAAGACAGCAGCTCCACATTGGTCCAAGCAGCTAGCACGCATTTTCACATACAGTGTAACAGTGCCTTGATTTAAAGTTGCTTTCTGTTTGATCAGTCCCATAGCAGTGTTGCAAATTGTTTCAGTGACCTGCAAACTCCTACTCTCCTATATTGTTATCACTTCGTTTGTTCCAGATTCCTTGGGCAGCTAAAGATACAATTAATACTTCTTCTGTGTCATTTGGAGATTGGGGTAAGAAACACTGGGAACTCAGAAGTCGCAGGATCAACCGGAGGTAAAAAAAATGTATAGATGAAAACCAGCAAAGGCCAAAGAGATGCAAAGTAAGGTAAAATATGAGGAAGATGTCATTTGGACTAGAAAACTTACTTCGCGAAGTACAACATATCAGGGCCAGCATACGTCATCTGAAAGCTGCTCGATTTTGAGGTCGAGACAATTGCACTAATGTCAGAAAGGTCCAAGTTCATGTGATCTGAAATCTTTGCATGTTGTCACTGAGGGAAAAACACATGTCTTGCATGGCTCATCCATGCCTTTGTTACCGCCAGACTCAACTATTTCAACACTTTCCTGGCCAAACTCCCACCTACCACCCTCCATAAACTTGAGCTCATCTAAAACCCTGCTGCCCATAACCTAATACACACCAGGTCCCATTCACCCATCACTCCTATGCTTGCTCCCCTACATTGGCTCCCGATCCAACAATGCCTCGATTTGAAATTCTCATCCTTATTCTCAAATCCCTCCATGGCCTCGCTCCTCCCTATCTCTTTAACCCCCACCAGCCCTACAACCCTCCAGGATCAACGCGCTGCTCCAATTCTGGCCTCTTGTGCATCCCCAATTTGCAATGCTCCACCATTGGTATCCGTGCCTGCTGCTATCTAGGCTCTAAGCCTTGGAATACCCTCCCTAAACCTCTCCACCTCTCTCTCCTCCTTTCAGACACTCCTTAAAAGCTACCTCTTTGACCAAGCTTTTGGTCATTTGTTCTAATATCTTTTTATGTGGCTTTATGTCAAATTTTGTCTGATAACACATCTATGAAGCACCTTGGGATGTTTCACTACATTAAAGGTGCTATATAAATGCAAGTTGTTGTTGCTATTAGCAACTTACAATGGGACCTTGATATCCATCATAGTGAAAGGGAACTCCTTAGTTAAACGAGAGAGAAGAAAAGACCAGTTGGTCCATCAAACCTGTCCCATAATGCCATGCACACCATGATCGCCTATTTACCCCTCCCCGTCCTGCCCCATCCCCCCATTGACCATGTACCTCCTGGGAGAGGCAAAAAAAATCAGAAATAAATCTAGGCTAATTTAGACAGAAAAAAATATTTGGAAAATTCCTCTCTGGCCCCAAGTTTCCAGAGACCACAGTGACTATGAGACACATCCCCCAATACCCCACCTACCTTCCATATGCAGATATGTTGACCACAGTCAGGAATTCGTCTAGTTCTCTTATGAATGTTTGCAGCAAATCTGCACTCACTACATGAGCCACCAACTTGCTTCATAGGCCAACAACTCTCTGTGAAAGAAAATGTCTATTTTAGTTCTAACCTAGTTCTATGCTTATGTAATATACTCATGTTCCCTGGTCCTCCCTATCCTATCTAACTCAAATAGTCGATACATTTGTGCCAAATCTTACCTTTCATTATTTTAAAGACTTCAATCAAATCTCCTTGACGTCTACATCTTTCTAAAGTGGAAAAACCCCAGCTTATTAAGCCAATCGTTGTAGCTATAAGCCTTTAAATTAGATATCAATCAAATGACCCTCCTGTGAAACTTTTCTAGGGCCCCTATATCATCCTCCATTCTGAGGGGACCCAACTTAGACACAGTATTGTAAATGAGGCCTTTGAACCTAGGCTTTATACAAGGAAAGAATAGTAGTTCTGTTTTGTATTTAATCATCCTAGCACTCTATTGCTTATGCAACAGCTTTGTGGCACTGGTTATGCACTGTCAGAGATTGATATACAATAACACATGCCTCTCTCCCACTCTGCAGTGTTAAGTTTGCAGACCTACATGGTGTACACATGCTTGTTGCTGACACTACCCACATGCGTAACATTACATTTATTTATATTAAAGTACATCTTCTAGACATGAGCCCCATCGCATCTGCTTTGAATCTAGGTTTTGCATCTAAGGTCCTAACACCGGCACAAATCTTTGTATTATCCTCAAACTTGCGGACAGTTCCATTGATGCTTTCATTCAGATCATTAATAAAGATGATGAAGAGCATTGACCCCAACATCCCTCCTTGTGGGACTCCACTATTATCCGGTCCCCATGCAGAACCACTGCCATTAATCCCTATCTCTAGGGATTCTATCTTATTAAGTAGTCATTTTATGGCATTTGTGTCAAAGATTTTTTTAAACCAAAGTATGCAATGTCAACCAAGCCACCTACCAACCTAGTAGCTTCCTCATAAAAATTAACTAGGTTGGTGAGACAGGATCTTTTCTTCCAGAAGCCATATTGGGACTCTCTGATAACCCCTTCTTTGTCAAGGTGGTCAAACAATGCATTTCTAATGATCTTGTCTAGCAACTTGTCTAATGTTCAGTCAAGCTAATGGGCCTGTAATTTCCTGCTACTAACTTATTGTACTTTTTAAAATATTGGCAACACATGGGTCTCCCTCCAGTCTATAGCAACAATTCTAGAGTTTTGCGAGCTATTAATTATATGAGCAAAGGGTTTGCAGAGGACAGTTCCTATTTCTTTGAACACCGCAGATGTCAAATGTATAATTGATGAGGCAAACCAAATTATGATTTAGTTTTTACCTTTATTTGTATATGTCTCAGTTTGAATGGACCTTGTCTCTCCTGTTGATCTGGGCACTTGCAGAGGTATTGTTGGTCAGAGGTAACCCAGTGCCACTCTTTCTGCTCTACCTCAAAATAGTCCTGATTTAATTGTCCAGGATGCATAGGATTTGCCGGGAGAGTTGCTCCAACTGCTTGCAGCTCTTCAAGGCCTTGCGCTTGGGCCTCGATTTAAAAATTCTCATCCTTGCTTACAAATCCCTCCATTGCTTCAGCCCCCCTATCTCTGTAACCACCTCCAGCCTCACAACCCTCCATGATCTCTGCGCTCCTCAAATTCTGACCTCTTACACATCCCCGATTTTCATCACTTCACCATTGGTGGCCGTACCTTCTGTTGCCTAGGCCCTAAGCTCTGGTCTTCCCTGCCTAAACCTCTCTGCTTCTCTACCTCTCTTTCCTCCTTTAAGACGCTCCTTAAAACCTACCTCTTTGACCAAGCTTTTGGTCACCTGCCTTAATTTCTCCTTATGTGGCGTAGTGTCAATTTTAATTTGTTAGAGCCGCTATATAAATAAAAGTTGTTGTTGCTACAGAGAGAGAGCATGTGCTGTTCACCATTATGCGTAAAGCAATCTGTGATAAGTGGGTGCCACTGAATACAGTTTGCTTAATTGACAAAGGAGTATGAACCATTTACATGAGTGGTGCTCTGCTCTTGGGTTGGGCTGTTAAAGTGTATAATTTGTACTGGTGAGATTGGACTCTGTCAAGTGTCAAGATATTGGACCATTTCAAAATAATCGTGACTCAGTTGCTCCACAAATCTAGGATGTGTAAGATCAACATCAAGGGTTGCTCCAACAGCTTGCTGCTCTTTCAAGCCCTTGTGTGTCTTTATGTGAGGTTAGAGAGAGTATAGGGTGTTTACTGGTGTGCTTAAAGCCTTCCGGGACTGGTGGACACCGTTGGATATGAACTGTTTTATTGACTAAGAAAACCAGATTGTGTTTTAACCGATACCTTATGGTTTGAATGGACCATTCAGACTAGTGATGTCCTCTTCTTGAGGAGGGCACATGTAGTGTGTAATTTCATCGAGTGGCATTGGGTTTGCCCAGTACCCGTAAATGGTCCAAATTAAAAATAGTTCTAATTCAGTTGCAGATGAAATTCAGTTGCCCTTGTGATTTATGCTCAAAGTGCCTGATCATAATGGCCCCTTATCCTGGAGGCCTATACTAGAAACCAATGATCAATTTTGATCCAATAGCTTAATCCACCTCAACCCGAATAGCTTCAGCTTCAGCTGTACCCCGTGAAACTAAGAACAGTTAGGTTCTCTTTCACAAAGATAGCCACACATCCTCCCTCTTGCCCTGCAGTGACTCCTGTACTTAGTCTGACACAGTGAATGTTTAGTTACTGATTGGCCTATTTAGATTACCCAATCAAGTTCCCAGTGTGTGCAGATGTGGCCCACTTTTTGAAAAAAATGCTGTCAGCCCTGATTGTCACATAGCTTCATAAAAGTGGAGAGCTTTCAGGCTGAGTAAATTATAGACAGTGGTTTCCCACTCAGCTGTTATTGCTCTAAAGCAGCTTATCAAAATATCTCAATCATTGAACTTACAGTGCAGAATGAGGCCATTCAACCTATTGTGGCAGTGCTGGCTCTTCAACTGGATCTACGCACTCAAATCCCATTTGCTGTATCCTTTCATATGCTTTCTTTTCAAATCATTTTACAATTGTCTTTTAAAATGATGTTATACTTTCTATTTCAGTGCCACATATGGTAAAACATTCCATGTTCTAATAACTGTGTGTGTGAAAACATTTCTACAAACTTCCCCCACATTCTTCTAGTGATAATCTGAGTCTTGGTCAAATTGTTACTGATTCACAAGCCAGTGGAAACAATCTTTCACTACTTACTCTCTCATAGCCTTTCATAATTTTGATGCCCCTTAATCTTCTCAGTTAGTGACAGAAGTTCCAATTTATTTGAGCCTTTCTTCATAACTATAACCTCTAATTCCTGGTATCTAGCATAACTTCGCTGTACCATTACCAGAGGATGATCAAAACTGCACGCGATATTCCAGATGTTGCTTAACTCATGTCTTATACAAATTCAACATCATCGCCATGCTTTTGTATTCAATGCCCCTATATATAAAAGTCAGAAACCCATTGATCTTTGATATTCTCTACCTACAGCTTTAAAGATCTGTGCAGCTGCACCTCTAGATCTCATTCTTCTTTGATTATCCTTTCCTAAGTATCCCAAAACGTCCTGTACAACAAATTACTTTTGTAAAGCAGTCACTATTACAACAGGGAAAAATGGAGCACATCTTAAAAATGCCATCTTACTGTAGAGTTAGGTTGGCATCTGCTTGGAGCAACACAGAACCAGCAGCACTGGGTTATACAAATAAATAGCAAAATACAATCCCCATTACTTCAACCGCTCTGTTTAAATCGGGCAAATAGTGCAAACCATTTGTCATCACCATGATTATCAATTACAAAGTGGCCATTTGCAGCGTGCTAAGCATGACGGCTAGTTCAGGCAGAAACGGGTGTCCAGTTGTAATATATAGCTCCACCCAGTGGACTACTGTGGTAATGCAGCCATTGCTGTTTACAACAATAAAGAGGGAACAGGTCACCTGACAGGTTCCTGAAGTTATCAGCCATCTTAAAGCCTGTGTGTTTGTGAGGTCGTACCGAAGATATCACATTGGCAACGAGGATGGGATTTCTGCATGACCTAGCTGAAATTTTTGTTGGTGGATGATTCAGCCAACCAACAGAGAGACTTTGAGAGCTTCTTTGTTTTGATTAACAGCTAAAAATCCAAGGTAAATTACAAGCACACTTGACTGAACTGCCAGAGTCCAGATGGCCGTGCCTATGGGAATAGTAGGGCACTTGGGTGAGTTTCAACGCGACCATGAGACTTTTGGAGCATATGTGGAGTGGCTCGAAATGTTTTTCACTGAATAGGATAATCGAAGTCCCCGATGATGAAAACCGTAACCGAGTGGTGTTGGAAAGAAAACAGGCTGTTTTCTTAACTGAAGCAGGGCCCGAGGTATATGAAACCCTGAAAAATTTGCTTGTGCCTGTCAAGCCAAAGGACACATGACTTAAGCAGAGTTAGAACAGCACTACAGTCCTGAGCCCCTGGAAATTGCTGAATGTTATCGTTTCAGAATACGAGATAACCGATGGAAGTATCAGTGAGTACGTTGTAGCATTAAAAAAGCTATCCATTCACTGTCATCTCGGAAACTTTCAGAACTGAGCATTGTGTGACCGCTTTGTTTGTGGGATGGAAAATGAAGCAATCAGAAGAAAGTTGTTGACAACTCTTAACTTGGCTTTTGATTTGGCTTATCAGACAGCTATGTCAATGGATATGGCCGACCAATATTCCCGAGAATTTCGTACCATTTCCAGTCATCAGACAACTGAGGTGAATCATCTGCAGGTTAAAAGGCAGTTGGGCCCCAAGGCCTCAGAAAGTGGCCAGGGTAACAATACATTAAAGTCATGCTATTGGTGCCTGGGATAACACATTGCTCAATGTTGTCCATATGTGAAGACAGAGTGTTTCTTCTGCAAGAAAACTGGGCATCTTACGAAGACATGCCAACGAAAGAGTAAAGCAACTTTCAAGGCTATAGGTAGAAATCCCCAGAGACTGCATAGTATGGAAGAAAAGCAACAGGACGAAGAGATACACATCATCAGGAGCACGAGGGTCTCTAACAAAAAGTATCATTATCCACGGAGATGTTGCAGGAACCAAGATAACCATGAAAATCGACACTGGTGCATCGGTGAGCATAATACCAGAATCACCATGGGGCAGAAATTCTGACATCCTGGGCCCGTACGAAGTTTCTACGGACCCGGGAAGGCATCGGAAAAGCCGATTTTCAGCACTCAATGCGGATGCGCTGAAAACCAGCTTTTCTGATCTGTAAAGCTGGACCTTGACAGATGATCTGCAGATCGGGAGTGAGTACATTTGCACGGGCAAGATTGCGGTATTTACCCATATCTTGCCCAGTAAATGTCCACAAAACTCATGCGCCTGATAAAAGCAGGCACATAGCCTACAGGGCTGTAGTAATACACGCCCTCCTGTATGGCTCAGAGACATGGACCATGTACAGTAGACACCTCAAGTCGCTGGAAAAATATCACCAACGATGTCTCCGCAAGATCCTACAAATCCCCTGGGAGGACAGACACACCAACATCAGTGTCCTTGTCCAGGCTAACATCTCCAGCATTGAAACACTGACTACACTCGATCAGCTCCGCTGGGCACATAGTTCACATGCCAGACACGAGACTCCCAAAATAAGTGCTCTACTCAGAGCTCCTTCACAGCAAATGAGCCAAAGGTGGGCAGCAGAAACGTTACAAGAACACCCTCAAAACCTCCCTGATAAAGTGCGACATCCTCACTGACACCTGGGAGTTCCTGGCCAAAGATCGCCCTAAGAGGAGGAATTGCATCCGGGAGGGCGCTGAGCACTTCCGAGTCTCAATGCCGAGAGCATGCAGAAATCAAGTGTAGGCAGCGGAAAGAGCATGCGGCAAACCAGTCCCACCCACCTCTCCCATCAACGACTATCAGTCCCACCTGTGACAAAGTCTGTGGCTATCGTATTGGACTGTTCAGCCACCAAAGAACTCACTTCACTAGTGGAAGCAAGTCTTCGTCGATTCCGAGGGACTGCCTATGATGATGATGATCTAAGGAGATCAAGCTAGCATGTGACGCCTCTACATATGGAGTTGAGGCAGTAATCTCTCATGTACTACATAGTGGGGAGAAGAGAACAATTGCTTTTGCTTCACGCACTCTCAGTGCCAGTGAGCGTAATTATACGCAAATCGAAAAGGAAGCTTTGGCATATTTTTTGGGTCAAGAAGTTCCACAAAACCTGTAAGTTTACCATTGTTACAGACCATAAGCTCCTGACAGCAATCCTCCATCCAAAGACCGCCGTTCCAACATTAGCTGCAGCCGGAATGCAGAGATGGGCTTTGATTTTGTCAGCATATACATATGATATTAAATATAGACAATCAGCTGATCACAGTAATGCTGATGTAATGTTTAGGTTGCCTTCCCCCATCACAAGTTACACCTGATAGGGAAGAAGTGTTTTATTTTTCATACATTGATGAACTGCCAGTCACAGCTGAAGAGATTGGTAGAGCAACCAAACGTGACCCAGTTATGTCAAAGGTGTATGAGTATATTACAAATGGCTGGTCAAACCAGGTATTAGAGGAAGATATTCATCCATTCTTCATTCATAGGAATGAATTACCAGTCAATAAAGATTGTATCATGTGGGGTGCACGAGTGGTTATACCAAATAAATTCAGGTCCAAATTATTAGGAAGTTTTCATTACCAGCATCTGGGAATGTGCTTGACCAAGACTTTTGCACGCAGTTACTTATGGTGGCCAGGTCTAGATAAAGATATAGAGTATATCGTTAGTCAGTGTACAACATGTCAATCGGTAAGCAAGAAACCACCATCAGTACCATTACAGCCATGGAAATGGCCTCCCGGGGTGTGGCAAAGGTTACATATCGATTTTGCTGAGCTAGAAGGACAGCAATTGTTCATTGTGATTGATAGCAATTCGAAGTGGGTAGAGGTGTTTCCAATGCGGAAAATAACAAGTAAAACATTAGATATTTTGCGAAGATTATTTACTTCATATACCCTCCCAGAAGAAATTATTTCTGATAATGGACCACAATTTTGTTCAGAAGAATTTACACAATTCACAAGCAAAAATGATGTGAAACATACCAAGATTGCACCGTACCACCCTGCTTCAAATGGTGCAGCAGAGCGCAGAGTACAAATTGTAAAACATGCCCTCATCAAATAGATGTTGGATCCAAATCCAAAGAAACGATAGTTGTCATTGGACCACAAATTGGCTAATTAAGTATCGTAATACTCCTCATACAACTACTGGTAGAACACCAGCAGAATTGTTTCTCAAACAACAGCCACGAACCAGATTCTCGTTGTTAAAACCAAACTTGGCACAGTCCATAGAAAAGAAACAATTAAGACAGGAAGAGAATCATAATAGAGATAGAGTAAAAGAGAGAAATGTGAAATTAAATCAGAAGGTGAGAGTGAAGAACCATTATCATAAATGGTTAAAATGGTTACCAGGAAGAGTGGTGAAGATATGTGGTCCTTGCACATATTTGGTCAAGATGTTTGATCATGGACACTTAGGTTTGTTCACATTGATCATATTTTACCTACAGATGTGGAAGGAGTTGAAGGTTGGAATGATTTGATTATTTCTGACTCATCAGATAGTCTTATTACAAGTACAGTACCAGTAGCAAATCCTACATAAAATGTATTAGAAATAAGTCCAAGAATAAGTCAGAATTTAAGTCTGAGTCCGAGTCAGGCAGACAAACAGTCTGAAGTTGTAGAGAGTTCAAATATAAATCAAGGGCATCCCTTGGAGGAAAACTTTCCTCAGGATCAGCCTAGAATGAGTCTAAGTTCGATACCATGTTTGGGAAGTTCTGTTCGAGAGCGAAGGTATCCTCTTCGAAACAGAAAAGAAGTGGTTAAGCTTGATTTGTAAATATGGCAAAATAAGTCCATATCCTTTGTTATGTATAACCATGCAAGTTATGTATGATGATTGTTTGTGATAATGATCTCTTCATTAAGGAGGGAGAAGTGTAATATATATAGCTCCACCCAGTGGACTACTGTGATAATGCAGCTATTGCTGTTTACAACAATAAAGAGGGAACAGGTCACCTGACAGGTTCCTGACGTTATCAGCCATCTTAAAGCCTGTGTGTTTGTGAGGTCATACCGAAGATATCACACCAGTGAACAGTTCACATCTCGTTAAGGCTATTATATCTGTTATATTTCTCAGTTATGGAGCCACGTGGGGGATTGAGCTGAAGAGATTGGGGCGAGGTTGACTGATCTCTGTGGTTCATGTCAGTATGGAAGCGCAGGTGAGGCGTTCATGCTTCTTTGCCACAACCTGTCAGTATAAGAATCATGTTGGACGTTACACAAGAACTACGGCGTACATTGCTCCAGAGAAAGGTATAAGTGGGCCAGAATTATTGAGCGCCAAGATCCATCCCCGCAGGCAGCTGATCAGGACAGGGTAATTCAGGTATAGTCAGCGACAGAAGATATTACCAGGCTTTAAACGGAACGTGGAAGTATAAACCGTCTACTGTGTATAACATGAAAATTACATTAGCACCAACGCATCCGCTAATAAGTGGATGGGCCTATAGTGCAAAATGCTGGCAATCGGAACCAAAAACAGAAAAAGTTAGAAGCACAGAGTAGGTCAGTCAGCTTCTGTGGAGAGAACAAGTAGTTGACATTTAGGGATTGTATCTTTCACTAAAACTGAAAAATAAGGGACAAGCAGGTGTGTTAATCAAATCAGAGAAAGAGAGCAGGGAAGGAACAGATAAACAAGTACAGAGAAGATATATCCTGTGAAATAATCGATAATCTCAGTCAAGTAATAGAATGGAACTTTGAATAAATCAATGATATTATGGAAATATAGGGCATGTGAATTGCTGAGGCAATGGGCAGCCTACGGACAAGGCAAGAAAATGGGAGAGATGGAAAACTGGGGTTCAGGTTTGAAATTGAAGCAGGTTTGAAACATAGAGAGAAGATTCTGGCAAAGTACAGCAACCCACCAGTCCTGACAGGAGAAAATCAGAGTTATACTACTGGCTACGCATCACCTCCTGCCCAGGAAAAGTGTTGCGCTGCACATAAATGCTTGTATACAAGCTGAAGCTACAATTGATTTACACTGATGTAAAATGCCCAGTATACCTAGTCTATAATGTTCGCCTCTGGAGTTCTTACTGCCACTGCAGCAGCTGCATTCAATGACCTAATTAAGGAGAAGTGACTGTGTGAATTGACCTTGCCCTTGGATGATGGATGACAAGTCCTTCAACTTGATTGTTTTAGTCTTACTGTCACCAGAAGCAAAGAAGTAATTTAAACAATTAAACAATTTATAAACATATTTTTCTTTCCCTGTCCAAGCGCATGCTTTTGTGTCATATTGACACTGGTTAATGAGATTATGATTCATGGGGGCGGGGAGGGGGGGGGGGGGGGAGGTGGGGGCGGGGGGCGGAGGGTGTGCATTCAGCAGGGTGGGGGCCTATGACTCTCTGATTTTCAGTGTACATGAATCAGGCTGTGCAGTTTTAGTTACATGAGATTTTCTGATGAGACGATTCTGTTTCAAATCAGTTTGGTTCCGTTGGACTAGAAAGGAAGCATTCCTGACTAACTTTAAATGATAAATAGAGACATGCAAATGTGAATAGAAATGGAAAAAAAACCTAAAGGCTGAAATCTGAAGTAAGAACAGAAAGTACTGAAATGCGCAGCAGGCCCTTCACATCTGAAAGAGATAATAAATAAAAGGGTGAATTCACTAATCCTGCACTCCGGGCACTGGGCCGAACATGGGTTGTGGGTACAGCGTTGTAACCCTATCTCTGGTCTGTGCTCCCTGCAAACATGCATCTCACTGGGTGTGCGGGATCAGTGAATTCAATCTACAAGATATTGCCGAATCAAAAACTTCACATAGTACCTTACTTTTGCAGGCACTTGATTTTGACTGTTTTCAGATTTGGAGCATGCATTGTAGTTATTTATGCATGATTTTCAACGGGCTAGGTAACGTTTGAATTTGTGCTGTGTTACACATTATCGACACAATGGAGGTGATTACTCGCTCAGCAGAAACTTGGCGGGTGGGCAGTTAAAATCGCTCTGGCTCTTAACTGTCCGAAAGCCGCCATGATCGTAAGATCTGCAATTTTAACCTGTTCTCCTGAGCAGGAAGCAAGGATACACGGCCGGAGGCAACAGTGTCCTTCTTTATATTCATGTTGCGGCCCGATGATGTCATTGAGACCCAACTGTAATTTTAACTTAGGCCTGAGCGGCAAATCCACCGAGAGTTAAAATTGGGGCATGTCTCTCTCTCTCTCTATCTTTTTCCCAACTTCACTTTTTGTCGGTTTGACAGCTCACATTTAAGATTTTTCATTTGCGGTTCAAAATATGCTCGCAAGATCGATCCATTTTCAGGTTTTAGTCACCTGAGATTGGAAAAGCAAGTTTCAAGTTATGTACTTCCAATTTTTTTTAAATGGTTAACTTTATACATCACCTTATGTCTCCCACAAAGAAATGGCCTGTTTCTTTTGATTTTGTTTGAAGAAAAAATACTATCCAGGGCTCCAGGAGACTTCATGCTCTTTTTTGCATAGTGTTATGGGATCTTGAAGCTCCATCTCAATCAAGACTTTGGTTGAATAGCTCGTTTGAAGCACTGGACATCTGGATAATGTAGCCTTCCTTGGTACAGCACTGGATTTGGGCTTGGACCCATGACCACCTGTGTGAGAGGCAAAAGTGCTACATCTGAGATAATCTGACACTCCTTATGTGAGGTGGAAATTCTTATGGCTTATGTTTGGTAAGCTGAGGAGGTGTATCATTATAACTATCCAAATATCTACTTTATTAAAATTGGAACATGTATTATATGTTCCATTGAAAAATCCTATGTAAACATTCCTATGGACATTTTCAGGTTAAAATGTCACATATATGTGCTCCCCTTTACTGATAGCCAGTCCCTGTGATGTTCGTTGATGCTGCCCAACGATTTCCAATGTTAATATGATCACTGTCTTGTAATGCTCAAGCTGCAGCACCAGAAATCTTGAGAGTTTTCAATATGCATTTGCAGGCTTTGGCCACTAGGTGACACTGTATTAATTTCCCCCCCAAAACTATTCAAAATTCTTTTTGAAAAATTTTCAGCTGCCATTTTTTCTCAGTAACTGAAATTTCTAATACAAAAAAAATAACATGTTTTACAATAACAGGTTTTATTTATCCATTTAATTGTATTTTGTGCTTTTTAATGCCATCATTAAGTTTTAGCTTCAAGGCCTTAGCTACTCCTGAAAGCCTGGGCTCAGACCTAATATTTCTTTGCTCAGAGCTGTGACAGTGTTAGGTGAATTCAACTTGTGTTTATACTGAGTTTTTAAACACATGCAATGTGTATGCGAAAGAAAGAGAATGAAAAAGAGACAAAGAGAAAAAGAGAAACAAATTTAAAAAGATGGAACAGATAACTGCTAACAGACCTGTTGCTGTTTTTGTGTCGTGTTCTATACATTTCAGAAAGTTCATTAAGCGGAGGGGGGGACAGAATGTTTTTCCCCATTCTATTGAGTTCATTAAAACAAAACAAATTAGTTGAATTTAAAAGGTCTCTGATTATCACCTGATTAACTTTCTGTTATGTTGACATTTAGAAAATATAAGCATTTTGGGGCTGAAAATCTGCAGCCTTTTCAACTCCTACTGCAACTCCTTTACATGCGAACATACGTACTTATGAAAATACGAAATAGGAGCAGGAGTAGACCATATGGCCCCTCGAGCCTGCTCCACCATTTAATACGATCATGGCTGATCCGATCATGGACTCAGCTCCACTTCCCTGCCCGCTCCCCATAACCCCTTATTCCCTTATCGGTTAAGAAACTGTCTATCTCTGCCTTAAATTTATTCAATGTCCCGGCTTCTCTGAGGCAGCGAATTCCACAGATTTACAACCTTCTGAGAGAAGAAATTCCTCCTCATCTCAGTTTTAAATGGGCGGCCCCTTATTCTAAGATTATGCCCTATAGTTCTAGTCTCCCCCTATCAGTGGAAATATCCTCTCTGCATCCACCTTGTCAAGCCCCTCATAATCTTATACGTTTCGATAAAATCACCTCTCATATTTCTGAATTCCAATGAGTAGAGGCCCAATCTACTCAACCTTTCCTCATAAGTCAACCTCCTCATCTCCGGAATTAACCTCGTGAACCTTCTCTGAACTGCCTCCAAAGCAAGTATATCCTTTCATAAATATGGAAACCAAAACTGTACGCAGTATTCCAGGTGTGGCCTCACCAATACCCTGTATAGCTGTAGGAAGACTTCCCTGCTTTTATACTCCATTCCCTTTGCAATAAAGGCCAAGATTCTAATGGCCTTCCTGATCATTTGCTGCACCTGCATACTAACCTTTTATGTTTCATGCATAAACACCCCCAGGTCCCGCTGTACTGCAGCACTTTGCAATTTTTCTCCATTTAAATAATAACTTGCTCTTTGATTTTTTCTGCCAAAGTGCATGACCTCATACTTTCCAACATTGTACTCCATCTGCCAAATCTTTGCCCACTCACTTAGCCGTCTATAACGTTAAGCCAAGTGCCCCTTTGGTAAAGGGGCACAACAAGAACCCATACATTATCAAGTAAACATTATAGGGAACTTTAACAAATCAAATTAAAATTCTGTTCCCTGTTGTAATGATGCATTCCAGTCCCTCCGGTGCCCACCTATCGCGGAAGACCTCAAGCACACCGCGTGCTCCATCTCCAGGGGCACCTTGGTGCGAACATAGCCGTGGAAGAGAGGCAGACAGTTGGGCTGAATGACCCCCTCGATCGCCCTCTGCCTGGTCCTGTTAATTGCTACCTTGACCAGACCCAGGAGTCATCCTATGAAGAGGCCCTCCGACCTGCCCGCTCCCCTTTGCACCGGGTGCCCAAAGATCAGGAGCATGGGACTAAAGTGCAGCCAGAAATAGAGGAGCAGCCCCTTCATATTATGGAAGAGGGGCTGCAACCTCGCACACTCCATAAAAACATGGAACACGGACTCCTCCACACCACAGAATTGTTAGGTGGCCTGGGAGTCCGTGAACTGATTTAAACATTTATTGCACAGGACTGCCACATGCAACATCCTCCAGGCCAAGTCAACTCTTACTGCAACTATTTTAAGTAACGTTAATACAAGTGCGCCCTTATTAAAGATGCACTAGAACCGACAAATTAACAAATAAAAATTTTTGAAACTACTGTCAAATTCAAATTTGGTTGTTGGGGGCGATGATGTACTCCAGTCCCTCTGGTGCCCATCTCTCGTGGAAGGCCGCGAACATACCGGTGGACACCGCATGCACCATCTCCAGGGACACCCTGGCTTGAATTTAACCGTGGAAGAGAGTCAGGCAGTCGGGCTGAACGACCCCTTCGACCGCCCTCTGCCTGGACCTGTTAATAGCCACCTTGGCCAATCCAAGGAGCAGCCCTCCGAGGAGACCCTCTGACCTGCCCGCTCCCCTCCACACCGGGTGCCCAAAGATCAGAAGCGTGGGACTGAAGTGCAGACAAAAATCAAGGAGCCGCCCCTTTAGATAATGGAATAGGGGCTGCAACCTCACACATTGAACATAGATGTGGAACACAGACTCCTGCAGACCGTAGAAATTGCAGGCGGACTGGAAGCCCATGAACTGACTTAAAAATTTGCACAGGACTGTCCCGTGCAACATCCTCCAGGCCAAGTCAACTCTTACTGCAACTGTGGTGGTCATCTGGCAGGTGCTACAAATTAGACTAGTGCTTGGATATGTCAGGTGAAAGCAAGAAACACACACCGGCACACAGAGAGACATAAACAAAGAGGCAGATCCATTCTGATGCCAGGTCAAAGCACTCCCCATGCTGCCAAGTTCCAGCAGCACAACTGCAATCCTGCCAAACTCCAGCAGCATCCTCAGTGCCACCAAAGCCACAAACTAAACTTCAGTCCGACCAAAAGCCAGGCCTGCCCTAAAGTGTAGCCAAACCTTGTTGCCCCTAACTAGTAATGCTAATTACCAGAGCCTGGAACTTTCAACTCCTTCTTGCTGCAGCATAGGAGGCAGAAATTGTGCTGGAGCCCAGCTCTGCTGGAGTTCTACCCCCTTACAGCGACCATGACAATTTCTGACTGTGACACTACTTCCGCATTACCCTCTGCACTTTAAGGTGTGCCTGGGCTCCGTTGTCATTAGAACCCGTGCCCTGCCATCAATGGAGCTGAAGAGTTTGAAAGAGTTTTAATTCTTCAGTCACAAACGAGTTTGAAAGATCTTTAGTTCTTTAGCCTGTCGATTCCTGTCGTGGAGTGGCAAATATCCCCCTAACATTTTGCCACGTCCTGTGGGTGAGCATCACTATGGGACATCTACTGGCTATTGAAATGACAACCTCCCAGGGACTTGCGATAGAACCAGGGTGGGGCAAATGGAATTTTACTTATTCAGTCACTGTGAATCAGTGGCCTTGATGCAACACTTACTTGGCATACACACCCCTATTGCTATGACATAGTGGATCCTCTGACTCCTCACAAGCAATGCCACGGGAGAGCTACTAGTAAGTTACAAAAAATACAGCACACATTTCCTGTCTGTCACACTACTGTCAGACTTTTTCCATCAAACCTTCGTACAGGTGCTGCTGTTTTAGTTTGAGCCAAGCACCATTGAAGAGGTTGGAACATATGAATCAGAAGTATGAAAAACTGCTGGAAAGCTGCCTATGTTCGACTCCTAAAGGTTTGTGAAAACAACCATTGCTGAATAACTAGTGAGGAGAAACTATCAAAAGACTAAAAGGTAAACCAATCAAATTATTCAAAACACTTTCTGAAAGAATTTCTGTCAACCATTTCAAACATGACAGACACCCCTCCCCAGTATTGCTAAATAAGCGGTCGGTATCTACATCCGATTAGTAAATCTTCCATGCCATCTTACGCTTAGTTTCAGAAATTATAAAGGATAAAAAATGAAATACAGACAGGTAAAGGAATATGTATAAAATGAAAGCCCATATATTCGCCATTCTCAGAGAATAACGGACAGAGGTAGAAAATCCAATCCCAAAGCATTGGCAAAAATCCCAAACACCATGCAAAAACTCGATTTGACTCCATTGTATTGAATTTCGGGTCTTCTTCAGCTTTATGCTTGAGCGGGAGGACAAAATTGGGCTGAGACTCAAAATGTGTATCTGCACCCACAAGAACAGCCATCCTGATATTCTGATTTAGAAAGAAAGACTTGGATTTATATAGCGCCTTTCACGACCACCGGATGTCCCAAAACGCTTTAAAGCTAATGAAATGCTTTTTGAAGTGAAGTCATTGTTGTAATATAGCAAATGGGGCAGCCAATTTGCACACAGCAAGCTCCCACAACAGCAATGTGATAATGACCAGATTGAGCTAGAAATTCATTTTTTGGTCATAGCGATTTTTTCTGGCATTTTTTGCCAAAAATACCATTAATCATTTTTTAAAGGCCTAACATTTGGGAAAAAATATGCCCAGCAGTAAAAATCGTCATTGCACGAAGATTCTCGGTGCAACCCGCGAATTTTCTGCAACGTTTCTGCGAGGCCAATACCGTTGCGAGTTGGGTCTCAGGAGGGGGGAAAACACCCCCAAAATGTTTTCCCCCAAAAAATTACAAAACATTCACAAGACACTTTTCTAGCGAATCGCTGCAAAAGAATTAAAAAATAAAAACTTGAACTTACCTATTTTGCAGGTCTTCATACATACTGCTGTTTCTGGGGCTGCAACACAGGCTTTTCTCAGACAGATTTTTTCACCCAGAATACGGGTGTGCCAAATGGTCAATTTAAAGCGATAGTGCTTTTTTTCATCTTGTATGCCGGTGGTCCGCTTTTCAGCGATATTTGAAAACCGCCGACACAAGACTTTGGCCAACTTAGCTGATCAACTTTTTCCGCCAAAAACAGCACAATATCGCTGAAAAAACTGGCACAAGGCTGGCCAATTTCCAGCCCAATATCTATTAGTGATGTTGATTGAGGGATAAATATTGGCTGGGACACCAGGGATAACTCCCCTGCTCTTCTTCGAAATAGTGCCATGGGATCTTTTACATTCACCTGAGAGAGCAAAACATCTCATCTGAAAGCTGGCACCTCCGACAGTGCAACATTCCCTCAGCACTGCACCGGAGCTTTAACCTAGACTTTTGTGCTCAAGTCTATGGAGTGGAGTTGGCATCCTTCTCTCATTTCCAAATATGTGCTCTCTGCTTTCCCTTATTTGGGACAATAAAACTTCTGCAGGGGAGTCCATGAACTTGGGGGCGACTATAGCATCCTCAGACATATTTCTGTGGCACAATTCAAATCCTTGCTCCCTGATTTTAAATTCCTGTCCAGTTCCTTTAAGATGTTGCAAGTATATCTATTATTTCGGAGGCTGAGGGACACTCAGACAATTTACAGCTTGAGAAAATTGTTTGTCCCCCTCAGATATTCCAGCACTCGCACTGGAATTTGAGAATGGAGACCTTAGTGAAGAACTGCTCTGGACACTAAGGGTCCAATTTTCACCGCCTCTACCAGGCAGGAACTACTACTGCCTTCATTTGTTGGGCCTCCCCATGAGTGCCTAGGCTGCCCATTTGTTTCTGGCAGGACCTGCTATTTATAATAGGATCATAGCGCAATTTTCAGGTATGGACTGAGCATGCAGGCCACTCCGAAACCAGGTAGGTTTCTGTTTTACCTAACCACGAACGTTTCTCCTGGTCCCACAAGAATTGTTTGGCTGCTTCCAACCCAACTGTATGGCCCCAACCACACCCAACCACGTCATTGCCTCTCCCCCCTTTCGGCTAGGGTTCAATGGAGGATCTGTCGGATTTCTCGCCCCCTCCCCTGAATAGCCAGCTGCCTGTGAGTGCTTGTTCAGCACTCGTAGCTCGCCAGCAGATTGCAGATGACTGGCTGAGACCTCGCACCAGAAACATCAGGTCGGTGCTGAGATCACAAAGCCCAGCGCTCCCCAAAGTCAAATTGGTCTCTAATGCTTTTTATTTTTTAAGTGTTTACCTTTTCACTAGAAATATTGTCCAGAGGCAATCTCACTGTTTACACTGTCACTACCTGAAGCAGCCAGGGCAATTCTTCCCTCATTATTTCCAAAACATTCAACCACTCCTTAATTCATAGCTTACTGCTCGTTAATCCTTTACAGATGACAGAGCTGCCTTATAAGAACATAAGAAATAGGAGCAGGAGTAGGCCATTTGATCCCTCGAGCCTGCTCCGCCATTCAATAAGATCATGGCTGTTCTGATCACGGACTCAGCTCCACTTCCCCATAACTCTTTATTCCCTTATTGCTCAAAAATCTATATATCTCTGCCTTAAATATATTCAATGACCCAGCTTCCACAGCTCCCTGGGGCAGAGAATTCCACAGATTTACAATCTTCTGAGAGAAGAAATTCCTCCTCATCTCAGTTTTAAATGGGCGGCCCCTTATTCTGAGACTATGTCCCCTAGTTTTAGTGTCTCCTATGAGTGGAAATATCCTCTCTGCATCCACCTTGTCGAGCCCTCTCATTATCTTATATGTTTCGCTAAGATCACCTCTCATTTTTCTGAACTCCAATGAGTATATGCCCAACCTACTCAACCTATCTTCATAAGTCAACCCCCTCATCTCCGAAACCAACTAAGTGAACCTTCTCTGAACAGTCTCCACTGCAAGTTTATCCTTCCTTAAATAAGGAAACCAAAACTGTATGCAGTACTCCAGATGTGATCTCACCAACACCCTGTACAGTTGTAACAGGACTTCTCTGCTTTTATACTCTATCCCCCTTGCAATAAAGGCCAATATTCCATTTGCCTTCCTGATTATTTGCTGTACGTGCATACTAACTTTTTCTGTTTCATGCACAAGGACCCCCAGATCCATCTGCACTGCAGCAATTTGCAATTTTTCTCCATTTAAATTATAATTTGTTCTTCTATTATTTCTGCCAAAGTGAATAACCTCACATTTTCTCACCTTATACTCCATCTGCCAATTTTTTGCCCACTTATTTAGCCTGCCTATATCACCTTGCAAATTTTTTGTGTCCTCCTCACAATTTGCTTTCACACCCATCTTTGTATCATCAGCAAACTTGGCTACATTACACTTGGTCTCTTCATCCAAGTCATTAATATAAATTGTAAATTGTTGAGGTCCCAGCATCGATCCCTGTGGCACCGCACTAGTTACTGTTTGCCAACCGGAAAATTACCCATTTATCCTGACTCTCTGTTTTCTGTTAGTTAACCAATCTTCTATCCATGCTAATATATTACCTCCATCCCCATGAACTTTTATCTTGTGCAGTAACCTTTTATGTCATCATCATTATAGGTAGTCCCTCGGAATCGAGGAAGCCTTGCTTCCACTCCTGAAGTGAGTTCTTTGGAGGCTGAACAGTCCAATGCGAGAGCCACAGGCTTTTTTATGGCACCTTATCGAATGCCTTCTGAAAATTCAAATACACCACATCCACTGGTTCCCCCTTATCCAGCCTGCCAACACCATGCTAGTTATTGCAGTTTTACCTCATAAAGATGGCTTGAGCAATTGTTGGAATACATGAATTTGAATGGCTGGACAGCCCCTGTTAAAACTTTTAATTCAGCACCACCTTGGTTGTGAGAGTCGGGGAAAGGCAGAGAGTCAGCAATTTTGATGAGATTTTGCACCATCTGTGAAACAATAGACTCGGTAATAATGCCCATCTTGGCTTGCAGTTTGTCTACTTGGCTCAGTGGTAGCAGTATCATCTCTGAGTGAAAAGGACTTGAGCATATAACATAAACTGACACTTCAGTGAAGTATCGTGGAAGTCCTGCATTGTTGGAGGTGCCATCTTTTAGATGAGATGGGAAGTTAAGGCCCTATATGCCTGTTCAAATGGACAGAAAAGCAGAACAGAGAATTCTCCCGGAGTCCTGGCCAACATTCATCTCTTATCCATCACCACCAAACAAGTGGTCGTTCATCTCATTACTGTTTGTAGGATCTTGCTGTGTGCACATGGCTGCTGCAGTTGCTTACAGTAAAATAACAGTGGCAAAGAGTTTCCACTTTGGGCAGTCGGCAATCTGGGCACAAATTGTGCTAGTTTTCAGAAGTGATTTATTTTTTGTTCAAATTTCCACTGAAACACATCTGCATGTAAAATCTTTCATGAATCAGCACAATCGGGCAATGTTTTAGAACGTAATTTCTTTTTATTTTAATTTGCATTAAAAAATATTCCTTGATATATTTAAGTGTGGTAACCTGGTGCAGTTTGATTAATACTGCTGGAAATGGGTTTAATCGCAAAAAATAAGCATTTTTAATCAGAGTGTCTAGTCAACCACCTGCAGGTAATCAATTTTAAATAATTGAAAATGACTTTAAAAAACTGTACAGTTTCATTGGAGTACAGTAGTCAGAATCAGAGTAAATTAAATATTTTTTAATATTTAAAAGCTTTTACAATGTGCCTATTAGTATCCTTGCCCCTAACAAAGCCCACTTAATTTCAAGAGCCTCAGCAAAGGCCTGTAAATGGATGCAATTAGCGGAAACTCCTCAGGATGATTAACTTGATCTGGGGGCATGGACAGTTTTGTGGGCAAGGGCAGCTTCCAGCATGATGGTTTTAAACTAGTGCAGTGGATCGCAGAAACTTGATTTGCGCTGGATGTAATTTGCACTTCAAATTCTGCGATTCTTTTGCGCTGGTTTGACTGATTTAGGGCGAATTGTGCTGAAAAAACAGCACAACCAAGCAGAAACTCCAGGCCAGTGACTTCACTTGGCTAAGAAGCTCTTTGGGGCATCCTGAAGACACGAAAGACACTATATAAATACAAGTATTTTTTTTTATTTAGGCAATATTAATGCTGAATGACATTATCTGATGTTGTTTTAAGTCTACGTTAGACAGTTACCACATGTGGACTAAAACAAGCCAATTACTTCATCTGGAAATCCTTGTACTTCTTCCTGAGTTGCAATGTTTCTTTATATAGTAATATGACAACAATAACATTGTAGAAATGAGCCACTTCTAATTTGATGTGTGAAGACACTGGAGGCAGCAGCGTCAGCCAATAGATCAGTGGGTAGCACTCTCGCCGCTGAGGCAGAAGGTTGTGAGTTCAAGTCCCACTCTAGAGACTTGAGCACCAAAATCTAAGCTGACACTCCAGTGCAGTACTGAAAGAATGCTGCACTGTTGGCGGTGCCATCTTTCGGAGGATTTATTAAACCGAGGCCCCATCTGCTCTCTCAGGTGGATTTAAAAGATCCCATGGCATTATTTTGAAGAAGAGCAGGGGAGTATTTCCCCAGTGTCCTGGCCAATATTTATCCCTCAATCAACATAACAAAAACAAATTATCTGGTCCTGACCACATTGCTGTTTGTGGGACCTCGCTGAGCGCTAATTGGCTGCTGCGTTTCCTACATTACAACAGTGACTACACTTCAAAAAGCACTTCATTGGCTGTAAAGCGCTTTGGGATGTCTGGTGATTGTGAAAAGTGATTGTGAAAGTCTTTCTTTCTTTCTGATGCCTGGGCATCAGGACTCAGAATGGGCTGGATCACCTTAAAGAAAGGCTTGATATCTTCTGAATGAGATGTCAGGAGTTTCAGAGGCTCTGTCATCAACACCTGAGCTCCATTGCACTTGAATGTAAAATGAAGCTGTTGCGCATCCAGTGTAAGAATGTACTGCTGGCACACAACTAGATGAGGAAATTAATGCAAAACTCAGAACAAGTTAAAAGCGAATGAGTTCCTGTATTGATGACTTCCCAACCCACACTTAAACAGTGTCTGTCAGGAAAGCACTTTTGCCAGCTGCAATTTCCAGACTTATATTACAAATATTGGGGAGGAAGATCAGAATTAAATAAACCTTTGTCTGGGCTGATCATCGCAGCCAAGAGCAATCATCGTCTAAGTGCCATCTGCACACGGAAGCATCACCGTCCTGTTTGACAAACTTACACAATCGGCGCTTAACCTCCTGTCTCTAAGTGTGCTGTACAGAGTTCAGTAATATCATAGCACCAAACTACCTTTGGAATGACAGGCTTGTCGTGCAGGCACAAGGGTCAGCGTGTGCTGATGCAAGGCAGGTCAGCTGGTTGCAAAGAGAAGCTTAATGCAACTAAAAAAAAACTATTTACATTATTTGGTGAGTGTTTTAATGTATGGGCTAAAAGAGGAAAATTAGTAGCAGTTACATGCAAACAAAGAGTCTTTCTACAATGCCTAACATATAGGCACTCTTCCTTATTTCATTACATTGGTCATAGTACAACACTTTATTTTATGAAGCTATAAACTGTAGTTAAGATAGAATTTGTGATGGATTACTTAGGTTTAGTATATTTGTTTGTATTTAGTTTTGTTGCAAGTGGTTAAAAAGAAAAAAAGACTTGCATTTATACAGTGCTTTACATGCCCTCATCCCAAAGCATTTTATAGCTGATTAAATACTTCTGAAGTGTAGTCATTGTTGTAATTTAGGAAACATTGCAGCCAATTTGCGCACAACAAGTTCCCACAAATAACAATGTGATAATGACCAGTTAATCTGCTTTTAAAGATATTCATTGAAAGATAAATATTGACCAGGACACACGCTATTCTTCCAATAGAGCCATTGGATCATTTACGCCCATCTGAGAGGGCAGACATTGGTTCAACATCTCATCTGAAAGTAACCATTTAAAAAAAGGTGTATTAAAATTAGTGTCACACTAGTACGGAGCATGCACTGTTGGATAGAAAGTAGCAAATTAAAACTATTCCGGTGATGAGGTACATGGGTGGGCTCAGTTTGGCCATGCAGCACCTTTTTTTAGGTGCTATGCGGCCAAATAAGACTCAAAAATTAAGTCTGAGATGCATGCGCATACTTCGGAAGGGAAATGCGCAGGACACCATCTTGGTAAAGGGATTTGTGCGAGTGTGCCTAACGACAACATGCACAACAGCAAGGTGATGATGTGAACGAGAGTTCAATGTGGCAATTATGAGGGAACAGATCTTACCAATACCTATCAAGTAAGAAGCTGGGGCACAGGAGCACGAGGAAGGGGAGGAAGAAGAGGAGGGGAGGCTACAACATTGCCGGCCCCTGTCAACCTGGGCTCTATGTGACCAGATTATTCAGGAGCAACACTAGTAACATCAATTGTAGCTGCCCCCATTCACCAGCAGTCCCACATTCCTTCCCTTTCATCTATCACTGACCATCACAATATCGTCTTCCTGACAACACAAAAATTAAAACTACCAGGAAATGCAAAGTCAAATCCAATTTTATAAATTCACTCATTAACATAGGTATATAGGAACAGGAGTAGGCCATTCAGCCCCTTGAGCCTGTTCCGCCATTCAAATTAATTCCATTCAGCTGCCTTGGCACCATATCCTTTTATACCCTCATCTAGAAAACATTTAGCGATCTCAGATTTTAATTTATTAATTGAGCTAGAATCTACTGCTTTTTGTGGGAGAGAATTTCACACTTCTACCACCCTTTGCATGAACAAGTATTTCCTAATTTCTCTCCTGAATTGCCTGACTCTCATTTTAAGATTATGTGCCCTTGTCTTGCACCAAGGCCTCCAGTGCATTATCAGAAAACCTTTCTCCCATTCAACCATTCTTCGAACATTTACAGTACAGTGTTAGTGCACAAAGGATTCCCACCACTTCTTGCAGTCACAATTCACTTCCCCTTTAAACATAGAAACATAGAAAACATAGAAATTTACAGCGCAGAAGGAGGCCATTTTGGCCCATCGTGTCCGCGCCAGTCGACAAGGAGCCGCACGGCCCTTGTTCAGCAGCCCTAAAGGTTACATATAAACCTATGAACAATGATGAAAAGGCAAAGAGCATCCAGCCTAACCAGGCCGCCTCACACAACTGCGACACCCCTTATACTGAAGCATTCAACACTCCACCCCAACCGGAGCCATGTGATCTCCTGGGAGAGGCAAAAACCAGATAAAAACCCAGGCCAATTTAGGGAGAAAAAATCTGAGAAAATTCCTCTCTGACCCAGCAAGGCAATCGAAGCTAGTCCAGGAGATCACCCTGGCTGTATTCTATTCCCTGCAGTACTTACCATTATATCTGCGCCGTCCAACAAAAGGTCATCCAGTCTAATCCCAATTACCAGCTCTAGGTCCGTAACCCTGCAGGTTACTGTACTTTAAGTGCCCATCCAACCATCTCTTAAAAGTGTTGAGGGTTTCTGCATCCACCACTCTTCCAGGCAGCAAGTTCCAGATCCCCATAACCCTCTGCATAAAGAAGCCCCACCCCTCAAAACCCCTCTGAACCTTCCATCAACCACCTTAAAACTATGCCCCCTCATAATAGATCCATCCACCAATAGAAATAGGCCTTTACTATCCACTATGTCCAGGTCCCTCAATATTTTGTACACCTCAATGAGGTCTCCTCTCAACCTCCTCTGTTCCAATGGGAACAAACACAGCCTATCCAGTCTGTCCTCATAACTAAAATTCTCCATTCCAGGTAGTATCCTAGTAAATCTCCTCTGCACCCTCTCTCATGCAATCACATCCTTCCTATAATACAGCGACCAGAACTGCACACAGTACTCCAGCTGTGGTCTAACCAAAGTATTATACAATTTAAGCATAACCTCCCTGCTCTTATATTCTATCTCTCAGCCAATAAAGGCAAGCATTCCATATGCCTTCTTAACCAGCTTATCCAGCTGGCCTACTACTTTCAGGGATCTGTGGACAAGCACTCCAAGGTCCCTGTGTTCATCTACACTATTAAGTGGCCTACCGCTTAATGTGTATGCTCTTTCATTATTAGCCCTCCCAAAGTGCATCACCTCACACTTCTCTGAACTAAATTCCATTTGCCACTGCTCTGCCCACCGGACCAGTAGATTGATATCCTCCTGCTGCCCATGACTTTCCTCTTCATTATCAACCACACAGCCAATTTTAGTGTCGTCTGCAAACCTCTTAATCATACTCCCTATTGTGTTCCTAACACAGATGAGACTGCACACAGGGAGGTTAAAGTAACAGTGACCTCAGTCTTTATTAAGACACTCCAGAGTGAGGAACAGGCCTTAGGGGCTGGCTTATATACAGTGCTTCCAAGGGATGCTGGGATCCCTTGGGACTTCAGGGGATGCGCTCCTTGGTGGCGGAACATGGGAGTGCATGCTTTACAGATACACAACATCACTCCCCCGCCAAAGTCAAAGTGAAAACTATTTACAAGGTGAGGCAGTTGGGAGCTTTTCTTTCCCTGGTGGATCGCCTCGGTACAAATGTCTGTTCTGCTGTGTTGGCTGTGCCCTCGCTGGGGGGCGTTTTGTTGGCTCTGCAGGGCTGCTGGGCGAGCCTGGCCTTGCTGGGCTGTTGGGCATGATGGGTTCGATTTCCTGGTCCAGGGTGGTGTTGTTGATCCTTTGGGTGTGTGTTGTGGGCTCGAAAAAGATGGTGTCTGCTGCGAGTTGTTCAGGGCAGTCTGTGAACCGCAGCCTTGCTTGCTCCAGGTGCTTTCTGCGAGTTTGTCCATTGACTACAAACACCCTACTCTCTTCTTTAGCTATCACCATGCCCGCGATCCACTTGGGACCATGTCCATAGTTTAGCACATACACAGGGTCATTCAGATCAATTTCCCGTGACACAGTGGCGCAACCATCGTTTACATTTTGTTGCTGCCGCCTGCTCTCTACCTGATCATGCAGGTTGGGGTGAACCAGCGAGAGTCTGGTTTTAAGTGTCCTTTTCATGAGTAGCTCAGCCGGGGGCACCCCTGTGAGCGAGTGGGGTCTCGTGCGGTAGCTGAGCAGTACTTGGGACAGGTGGGTTTGGAGTGAGCCTTCTGTGACTCGTTTAAGGCTCTGTTTGATTGTTTGTACTGCCTGCTCTGCCTGCCCATTGGAGGCTGGTTTAAACGGGGCCGGGGTGACATGTTTGATCCCATTGCGGGTCATGAATTCTTTAAATTCGGCACTGATGAAACATTGCCTGTTGTCACTGACCAGTATGTCAGGCAGGCCGTGGGTGGCAATCATGGCCCTCAGGCTTTCAATGGTGGCGGTGGCGGTGCTTCCCAAAATTATTTCTCATTCAATCCATTTTGAAAAAGCATCCATCACCACCAGGAACATTTTACCGACAAATGGGCCCGCATAGTCAACATGGATCCTCGACCATGGTTTGGAGGGCCAGGACCACAAACTTAGTGGTGCCTCTCTGGGCACGTTGCTCAACTGAGCACACACACTGCATTGCCATACACAGGACTCTAAGTCAGAGTCGATACCGGGCTACCACACGTGGGATCTAGCTATCACTTTCATCATTACTATACCCGGGTGTGTGCTGTGGAGATCTGAAATGAACGTCTCCCTGCCCTTTTTGGGTAGCACTACGCGGTTACCCCAACAGGCAGTCTGCCTGAATGGACAGCTCGTCCTTTCGCCACTGGAACGGCTTGATTAGCTCTTGCATTTCAACGGGGATACTGGCCCAGCTCCCATGCAGTACACAGTTTTTTACTAGGGACAGCAGAGGATCTTGGTTGCTCCAAGTCCTAATTTGGCGGGCCGTGACAGGTGATTTATCATTTTCAAACGCTTCCATGACCATCAACAAGTCTGCGGGCTGCTCCACCATCAACAAGTTTGCAGGCTGCGCCATTTCCACCCCCGTGGTGGGCAATGGTAGTCGACTGAGAGCATCCGCACAGTTCTCAATGCCTGGCCTGTGGCGGATAGTATAGTTATACGCTGATAACGCGAGTGCCCACCTTTGTATGCAGGCTGAAGCATTAGTATTTATCCCCTTGTTTTCAGCGAACAGGGATATGAGGGGTTTGTGATCGGTTTCCAGCTCAAATTTGAGGCCAAACAGCTACTGATGCATTTTCTTTACCCCGAACACACAAGCTAATGCCTCTTTCTCAATCATGCTGTAGGCCCTCCTGGCCTTAGACAAGCTCCTGGAGGCATAGGCGACAGGTTGCAATTTCCCCGCAACGTTAGTTTGTTGTAATACGCACCTGACTCCGTACGACGACGGATCACATGCTAGCATAAGTCTTTTACATGGGTTATACAGTAGAAGCAGCTTGTTGGAGCATAAAATGTTTCTGGCTTTCTCAAAAGCAACTACTTAGTTTTTTTCCCCATACCCAGTTCTCACCTTTCCGCAATAACACATGTAGGGGCTCAAAGAGGGTGCTTAACCCCTATAGGAAGTTACCAAAATAGTTGAGGAGTCCCAGGAACGACTGCAGCTCCGTGACGTTCTGTGGCCTGGGCGCGTTCCTGATAGCCTCTGTCTTGGCGTCTGTGGGCCGAATGCCGTCCGCTGTGAACTTTCTCCCCAAATACTCCACTTCTGTTGCCATGAAGACGCATTTCGACCTCTTCAGTCGCAGCCCTACTTGATCCAGTCGCTGGAGGACCTCCTCCAGGTTTTGTAGATGCTTGACCGTGTCCCGACCCATGACCAATATGTCGTCCTGAAAATCCACCGTGCGTGGTACCGACTTGAGTAGGCTCTCCATGTTTCTCTGGAAGATCGCTGCAGCCAACCGAATTCCAAATGGGCATCTGTTGTAGATGAACAGTCCCTTGTGCGTGTTAATGCAGGTGAGGCCCTTCGAAGACTCCTCCAGCTCCTGTGTCATGTAGGCCGAAGTCAGGTCGAGCTTGGTGAATGTCTTGCCTCCTGCCAGCGTAGCAAATAGGTCATCTGCCTTCGGTAGTGGGTATTGTTCCTGTAGCAAGAAACGATGAATAGTTACTTTATAATCGCTGCAAATCCTGACCATGCCATCACTTTTGAGTACTGGAACAATCGGGCTGGCCCACTCACTGAATTTCACTGGGGAGATGATGCCCTCGCATTGCAACCTGTCCAGCTCGATTTCCACTCTCTCCCTCATCATGTGAGGTACCGCTCGCGCCTTGTGGTGGATGGGTCGTGCCTCTGGGTCCAAGTGGATCCGCACCCTTGCCCTGGAAAAGTTTCCAATGCCTGGCTCAAAAAGGAGGGAAATTTGTTAAGAACCTGAGTACATGAGACCTCACCGACATGTGATAGCGCTCGGATGTCATCCCAGTTCCAGAGGATTTTGCCCAGCCAGCTCCTTCCAAGCAGTGTGGGGCCATCGTCCGGGACAATCCAGAGTGGCAGTTCATGCACCGTGCCCTCATAAGTGACCTTGACCATGGCGCTGCCCAGGACGGTGATAAGCTCTTTGGTGTACCTTCTCAGTTTCATGTGGATGGGGCTCAGGACTGGTCTGAGTGCCTTGTTGCACCACAGTCTCTCAAACATATTTTTACTCATGATGGATTGGCTAGCCCCAGTGTCCCATTTCATGGCTACGGGTAAGCCATTCAATTTTACATTTAGCATTATAGGTGGACATTTCGTCGAAAATGTGTGCATCCCGTGTACTTCAGTATCTGCCTCCTCTCTCTGAGGCTCGAAATTGCTTTGATCCACCATGGACGGATCTTCCTCGGTTAGCAGGTTTTGCAGAGCTTGCAGCTCGAATACAAGCTCGTTGGAGGTGCCCCATTGTTCCACAGCTCTTGCAAACATACCCTTTGAAGCGGCATGAATGGGCTGTATGGAAGCCTCCACAACACCAACAAGGTGTGAATTGCCTTGCATTCATCCTTTGTTGCGGACTCTGAGTCGTCTGGGTCACCTGAGGCCTGCTGGCAGTTGCAGACTCGTGGTTTCTGCCCTGTACATTTCTGCTCGCAAACGCAGTTCCAGTTAATTTATGAACATTGCTAGCACTTGTGTGCTGAGAGATTTGTTTGGTGTTATCACTGGTGGACATAAACGCCTGTGCTATCGCAATGCCCTTGCTGAGGGTCGGTTCTTTACAGTCAAAAGTTTTCATAGGATGGTCTCGTGGCCAATGACCAGTACAAAAAAGCTCTGAGCATTTGCTCAAGGTAGCCATCAAACTCACATTGTCCTGCAAGTCGCCTTAGCTTGGCGATATAGCTCTGACCTTCAGATCACCGGCACGTGTAGAACGGATACCTCGCCATCAGCATGCTCTCCCTTGGGTTAAGATGCTCCCGAACCAGTGTACACAGCTCCTCATATGACTTATCTGTGGGTTTCACCAGAGCCAGAAGATTCTTCATGTGGCTGTAGGTCAGTGCCCTGCAGACCGTGAGGAGGACCGCTCTCCTTTTTGCAGCGCATCCTTCTCCATCCAGCTCATTGGCTACAAAGTACTGGTCTAGCCGTTCGACATAGGCTTCCCAGTCCTCACCCTCCGAGAACTTCTCCAGGATGCCCACAGTTTGCTGCATCTTTGCATTGGATTTGTATACTTGTCGCCAGTTATTGTGTTCCTAACACAGTTGAGGCTGCACACAGAGAGGTTAAAGTAACAGTGAGCTCAGTCTTTATTAAGACACTCCAGAGTGAGGAACAGGCCTTAGGGGCCGGCTTATATACAGTGATCCCAAGGGATGCTGGAATCCCTTGGGATTTCAGGGGATGCGCTCCCTGGTGGCGAAACATGGGAGTGCATGCTTTACAGAAACACAACACTCCCTATATTCAAATCTAAATCATTGATATATATCATAAAAAGCAAGGGACCCAGGACTGAGCCCTGCAGAAGCCCACTGGAAACATCCTTCCAGTCACGAAATATCCATCAATCATTACCCTTTGCTTCCTACTTCCAAGCCAATTTTGGATCCAACTTGCCACTTTGCCCTGTATCCCATGGACTTTAACCTTCATGACCAGTCTACCATGTGGGACCTTATCAAAAGCCTTGCTAAAGTCCATATATACTACATCGTACACACTACCCTCAGCGACCCTCTTGGTTACCTCCTCAAAAAATTCAATCAGGTTAGTCAAACACGACCTTCCCTTAAAAAATCCATGCTGGCTGTTCCTAATTAATCCTTGCCTTTCCAAATGCAGATTTATCCTACCTTTCAGGATTTTTTCCAATAATTTTCCCACCACTGAGGTTAGGCTGACAGGCCTGTAATTACTCGGCCTATCCCTTTCTCCCTTCTTAAACAAGGGTACTACATTAGCATTCCTCTAATCCTCCAGCACTATGCCCAGATCCAAAGATGACTGGAAAATGATGGTCAAGGCCTCTGCTATTTCCTCTTTAAGGGGTGCAGGTTGCCTTTAAGTCGTACTAGCCACCTGCGATCTCGAGTCCCTTCTGATGCATGTAGCCAATGAGCAGCGCGGGTAACACTGGCTGCACACAGCATCATATAGAACAGCAGGCATCACCAATTTAACATGCTGCCTGCAACATAGTGAACAGGCGCAGGTCAATCACATGTCATAATCCCCACGCCCGTTTTCAGAGTTTACCTAATTTAACTCCCATGATATCCCCCAGAATCATACTATCCCTTCCCTTATGTCAGTAAATGACTCACTTGCTGGGTTGTTTTGTGCCTTCTTTTCTTTTTTGATTTTGAGAATTGCCTTAAAAATATTTTTATCGACCAGTTAATATTTTCTGATCATTAGTGAACAGGCATTGGAAAATTTTGAAAAGCAGCTTACTTGGCATGGCACATTTTGGGCCAATTAAACACTTTACCTGTCAAAACCCACTGTCCAATTGGCATGGAACAGGAAAACAAAATTTCCAAGCAGCCCATCGACATTTTGGGAACAAGATTGGAGGAGTTGAGGAACAGGATTGGAGGATATAGGGATAGCTATGGGCAGTTAATTCTTTTACATCCTGCCTCAAGCCATTTTGATTGACTCACTCTTCTCGATCCAATCCTGATGTAACAAAAACAAAAGCAAAATACTGCGGATGCTTGTAACATATGCTGTGCACAAACTAGCTGGAAATGTCAAATATGCCTTCATTTAAATGGTGACTCAACATTTGCTTTCTTTTAGAATCATTTAAATGAGTGCTGTGTTTGCCTACATTATAAGTTGTTGCATGTCAAAGTAATTCATTGTATCTGAAGTGTTTTACAGAGATTTGGGAGATATGATCAAGTGCTATGTAAATGTAAGTTTTTTTTAACTTATTCATATTAAATATAATTGTTTTCTATCCAGATTAATAGATTACAGTACAATTTAAATGTGCATGGAAAACATAGTTAATTTATCCAATTTATTGTTTCATCAATTCAGGTTCGACTTTGAGTTGGTATTCTCATTTCCTTAGTTATACCGGATTTTCTGATATTCTTATCTTAGTTGAGGATTTTCATGATTCTATGCGCCATCCCATATAAATCCGTGCTTTCTCCAAGCATGCTAGCAAATGTTTCATGGGTTCTGGCAGTCTCTGAGTCAGCAGGTTGTGGGTTCAAGTCTCACTCCAGAGACTTGAGCAGGAAACCTAGGCTGACACACCAGTGCAGCACTAAAGGAGTGCTGCAGTGTCAGAGGTGCCATCTTTTGGATGAGATGTTAAATCGAGGACCTATATACTTTCTCAAATGAATGTAAAAGATTCCACGGTACTATTTCGAAGAAGAGCAGGGGATTTCTCCCCGAAATGCTGGCTAATATTTATCCCTCACCCAACATCAGTTAAACAAAACCCAATTATCTTGTCATTATCTCATTGCTGTTTGTGGGACCTAACTGTGCACAAATCAGCTGTTGTGATTCCTACATTATGACAGTAACTACACTTTAAAAGTATTTCATTGCCTGTAAAGCTCTTTGGGATGTCCAGTGATCATGAAAGGCGCTATATAAATGCAAACCGTTCTTTCTTTCGGGCACCTCACCTGAGTGATCATTCTTCATATGAGGGTTAGCAGACTATTCCACCTTGGGAGTGAGGTACCAAAAAGCTTCTAAAACCCATTGAACCATATGCAGACACAAGTGTGCACCTTCAGGAGAGAAGGGAAGAACATTTAAGGAAAAAATTGAGTGATTTATATGGCGCATAAGATCATGGAAATCTGCTCACATGTTCGTAGAAACTGCAGATCAAATCATTCCCATATCAATATTTAGTTTGGAGTTTCTATAAATTTGGGGTAACTTTAGAAAGAAAAATATGGGGAGTACTTAAAGATGATCATTTATCTCCTTGAAAATAATAGGATATCCTTTTTAAAATTGCAATTAATTTTGGTTTTAAAACTCTGCACTTTAATTGGGGTCATATTTAACAAAACCATTGGAAAGATTGAATATAACAATCTATTCTTTGGGAAAGATGTATGTTGAATCCAGACCAAGATTCAGAGGAATTCCCTATCACTTCTCAATGCTGGTGAAAGATGTTGATAGGGAACGAAAGTACTCTGAATGAGGGAAAAAAACAGCAAATAGAGATCTGTTGCAGCAACGTAATATAAGGCCTGCTTACGTAGGAATAAGTTCATTAGGAAAGTGGTCCCAGGTAACTTAATAGGGAGTTTCTCTGCTGAAGTTCCAGTTTAAACAATAATTGTTCAAATGAACATTATTGCACCCATATTAAAGGCATTATAAATCAATGAAATTGCAAAGTTACATGTTGGACTCCAAATAGGGTTCCTCATCCATTCCATAATCTCTACTTGACATCTGTGCCCACATTGTACAATTGAGTTATTTAGTAGTAACTGATCTTACATGGCATTGCTCACAGATAGTCTGGGGGTTGGAGGATTGTTTAGATGGTAAGACAGAGCTGCATTTAACCTGGCCTGTCCCTTTAAGGCCATTACTCAAGTACACCCTTTGGGGAAGTGATCGAAATACCCACATTGTGAGGCCAATTAGAGGTTAATTGCTGCAGGAAGTTTCTGTAGGTTGACAACTGCTTCTAAATCTCTGGTTGTTTCCTTTTCGAAAAATCTAACTTATCAAGATCAAAAGAAACTAGGAGGAAACTACTGGTTAACAAAAATATTTTTGACACTTCGAAGTGTGGTATGTGACAAGTGATGAATTTTTATACACAGAAATGTATACATGCTTGAATATCAGGTGCTGCATGGAGTAATCAGATCTTCATAAGCGGAGTATTTTCAATTCAAAATCATTATTGTATATCTGCAAATAAACACAAAATCCTTACTTTTGCTACATACGAATATTATGTTATATTATAAAAGTTGTGCATCCACCCCACCTCCTGTCCATCGTACATCACACGTAATGCTTTATTGGCTCAAGATAAACCAGCCACAGCAAATCAGAGCTGAGGGAGGTAAAGAAAGTTATAAATCAAATAAAATTGAGGAAATTAACTAGAAAACTACCAATGAGAGATTACTGAAGACTTAAAAAAAAACAAAGACTAGTCAGGAGAGCCCACCAATAAAAGGAGACCAAACACTGAGTCCCCAGCAACCTGGGTCCTTCCTGACTTAGCCTACTTGAATTACCCTACCATCATCCCGAAGCCAAAGCGTTCGACTTCTGTCAAGTCGCCTTCAGCCGATAGTCCTCTCCGGCCTAACCTGTTCCCCATCAGTTTTCTCCACCCTCAACCTGTGTGCAGCGTCTCAGCACTATGGGGTAGAGGTTCACCTTCACCGCCTGTGCGGTAATCTGGCAGAACAGATTGTCCACCCTTTATAGCATCAGCCTGGTTTTCATTCCATTGATTTCATGCTTCTCCTCTGACTGCCAACTCTCTCACCCTCATGCTACTGCATCAATCTCCGGTTTTCCCACACCTCCTCACCTGTGCTGCAAGGATACGTACATTTCCTCAGGAGTGCTGCTAAATCCCAGTTGTTCCAACTTTCAATTATCCCAGTCTCCAGGACCAAGCTCTTTATTGATGCCAAAGCCCAGGAACCCCTGTACCCCATACTACTAAAGCCCTGCACTCCCCCCCCAGGGCTACTGCATTCTCGGACCCCCAATCCTAGTTACATTTTACAACACTCCTTCTTGCACAGTGTTTTTAATATATGATAGGCTCGATTTATTTTAAAGGAAGAGTTGCATTTATATAGTGTCTTTTATAACTTCAGGATGTCACTAAGCACTTTACAGCCTATGAAGTACTTCTAAAGTGTAGTCACTTTTATAATGTAGAAAACACAGCAACCAATTTGACCACAGCAAGGTCCCAATAACAATAATGACCAGATAATCTGTTTTAATGTTAGTTGAGGAATAGATATTGACCAGGACACTAGGGAGGAGAACTCCCCTACTCTTCTACGAATAATGCAATAGGGTCCTTTACGTCCACCTGAGTGGGCAGATGGAGCTTCAGTTTAATGCCTCATCTAAAAGGCAGCAACTGTGGGAGTGCAGCACTCCCTCAGTACTGCACTGAGGTGTCAGCCTAGAATATGTGGTCAAGTTTCTGGAGTGGGACTTGAACCCACAACCTTCTGACTCAGAGGTGAGTGTGTTACCAATGAGCCTTGGCTGACACCTAGAAAATGAAATAAGTGCTTGACCAATCAGTGCTGGACCAATCAGGAATGAAAACAACTTAAGTTAAAAAAAATTAGGAATCAAAAATTAACAGAGAGCAACAGCTACTTACTAACCGCTCCAAAATATTGCGCTGTTGATTTGAGATGTCGCATTGATTTTTAGCTTTAGTTGAAAACCTACAGATTGGCTGCCCGCCCCCTGTCCCACCTCCGTTAAACATGGAAGTGGACAGGTTGGAGGCGGGTTGGGGTCAGGTTTGAGATTTTTAAAATGTTAACATCGAATCTGACTCCAACCCACCCACTTTTGGGAGTTAAAATTCACCTCAATGAGTCAACGATTGCGTGAGCCCTGAGCTTCCTTATCAGCCTCACAGGAGAAACTTTACCGAACACCTTTTGTAAACCCTGGTAAACACATCTCATGGGGGACTCTCATCTACTAGCTTAGTTCCCTCCTCAAACAATTACAGTAGGTATGTAATGCATGACTGATCACTGCTAAAACCATGCTGATTGCTCCCTGTGATACCCATACTCTTTAGAAGCTCATTTATAGCATTCTGCAGAATACCCTCAAGCATTTTTGCACCGCTATGGGAGACTAATTGGCCTGTAATTACTAGGTTCATGCTTTATTCCTCCTTTGAATATTGGAGCTACATTTGCCATCCTTCAGTTCGCGGGTACTTCTCCAGTATTTATGAAGGTCTGAAAAATATCCACCAAAGCATGACTAATTTCCTGCTTAAATTCCTTACAGATTCTAGTATGTATCCCATTTGGCCCACGACCCTCACGAATATATAATGCTTCCAATTTCTGCATAACACATTCTTAACTAACTACGAGATGTGGACTGGAACGCTTCATCCCATTTACTCTGACTGAGGGCATGAGTCTGTTTTCAACAACGGTCCATATACAAGTTTTGTGTCCATTACACCATGCATAACACCTAACAGGGTTCCCACAGAGACATCGGGCACAAATTTGGGATCGGTAGAATCCATTATATTGTGTATGTAGGCACTCTGTTAATGACTTCACAAGGCAGGGGTATGGCACTTGAACTGTACAGACTGTAGTCCTTTATTGCAGCTCCTAGAGTGAGGACACCAAGAGGTAAGCTCCCTTTTATACTGGGTTACCTGCAGTGTACAGGTGACCCTTAGGTCTCCAGCAGCAGCACCCTCTGGTGTACAGGTAGGGTATATACAAGGTGAAGGTACATTCAGGTCTAGTGTTACAGTACATCATTACATCATTGGCATGCATACATAACAACACCCCCCCCCCCCCCTACCTAAGCCTTTCTCAAGTCCTTATTGCCATGTCCTGGCGAGGTGATCAGTAGTGGGCTGTGGGAGGTTGTGGTGAGGATTGTGTGGGTGCCAGGTGTGATCCCTGTGCTTGAGGCTGGCCTCATACATTTCCCTCCTTCACACACAGACCATGTGGGTGTCACTGTTGGAGGATTCCTCAGTGGTAGAGCCAGTGCAATGGGTAGAGTACATACTCTGTTGAGTGGGTAAGAGGTGGTGTTTGGTGGTGGGCAGGGCCACATGACTGTGTGGGCTCCTTGTTCTCCATTCGTGGTGGAAGTCTGGTTATCCCAGGGTCCGCCAGGAAAGCTGGAGGGTACTGGCCTCTCGCTTCCAGTGCTGGCCCTGGTGGCCAGGGGGTGTAGGGCCGATCTGGGGCAGGTTGCCAGTGGTGGTGGCTGTGCTGCCCATTGACCATTGTCCCTGCAGTGGGTCTGCCCCCACTGGGTGTGTGTGAGCCCTTCCTGGGGCATCACATTTGTCCCAAAAACACAGGCTACATGGTCAGGTCGCCCGCTGGACCTGGGGGTCTCCCACGGGGGGATGCCTCTGGCATTTACATTGTCCCTGTAGAACCCTGTGTCCTTTAACAGTCTACTTTCTGCATGCATGACACATTGGCTCCGATCACAAATAGTCGATTCTACACAGTTATCTTTCTTTACATTGTCATATTTAGCACTTACAACACTTTGTGTTTTGGTGTCTCCATACAGGGTTACATTTATCATATTAATATTTCTAGCATAATCATTTAACAGTGCAAACTTGTTGCTAACATCATTTTCATAAGCATACATTACTTTTTTTTCGTCAATTAATCCGGCATCACAATTTAACGCTACATTTGCTTACTGCACTTTTAACTTTAAAGTCCTTGGCATCACTGTGCCTAGAGTGAAACTGTCCCTTTAATTTCTTTGGGTTACCAGTCTCCTTTAAGGGGGCCTTCCAATCTGGTTCACCGCTCGGTGCCACGTGTCGCTCCTCCAATGCTGCCCCTCGTGGTCTGGTCGCGGCCATTTTGATTCTAGGTTCTTCGCCTCGTGGTGATGTCAGCATCTTCTCGCTCTCCTCGAGGTAGGCTGTAGTGATCTTTTTCTTTTCAGGTTCAGCCACAGAATCCACCTCTTTCACCAATCTTCTTCCCTCGGAGTCCTGCCACAGCCCGGAAGGTGAGGTCTGGACATTCAGGTTGGGTGATCTCGCCACGGTGTTATGTAGTCGTCGCCACGCAGTCGAGCTGGTCTGTAGGATTTCTAGGTGCAGCAATGGATCTAAGTTCGGGGCTGCGTGGGATGTTGATCGCTGGGGTCCAGAGGCCATCGTTGCTTTGACCGGCTTGGACCTGCTTCATCCAACTTCTTCCCAGCAGCGTTGGACCATTGCCAGCAACAATCCACAGGGGAAGCTTGTTCATCACGCAGCCCTGGGAGACCTGGACGTCCACATTGCCAATGACTGGGATGGTGCCTTTGGTGTAGGTGAGCAGCTTTGCCTGAATAGGAGACAGTTTTGGTCGTTCGGCGGGATTGTTCCAAAGTTTTTCGAAGATCATCTGGCTCATCAAAGACTGGCTCACCCCTGTGTCGATCTCCATCGAAACTGGAACTCCATCGATGTCCACTTCTATCTTCCACGGGGAACTCTCGGTGGAGCAGGTATAAATTCCATATTCTTCTTCCAGGGGTTGAGCAGCTTCGTCTTCATCAATGTCGGAACTCAGGTGATCAGCCAACTCTTCAGCGACGCGGTGAGTAAAGCTTTTTCTGCACATTCTCTGAAGGTGACCTTTCGCGTTGCAGCCTTTGCAGGTATAGTCCTGGTAGCAGCACTGGTGGGCCCTGTGGTTTCCTCCACAGCGCCAGCACGGGGCTAGCCGGTTGGCCCCATGTGGCGGACTCAGGGTTGTGGGACTTGGGGCAGCATTTCTGCGTTTGAAAGTTGCCATTCTGTTCACTGCACTCGTTGGTTTAGAGTCCTGGGTGTGGGTCATCATTCATTTGGAGTCACAGACCGAAATCATGAAGGCCTGGCTCACTTTAATTGCCTTCTGCAGGGTGACTGTGGTGTCTGCAGAGAGCAGTTTGTGGAGGAAGCCCTCGTGGCCAATTCCAATGACAAATATGTCCATTAGTGCTTCGGTGAGGTGGTCGCCAAAATCACATGGTGCAGCCAACTTTCTGAAATCTGCAGCATACTTAGCAATTTCTTGGCCTTCGGGTCACTGGTGAGTGTAAAACCGGTGCCTGGCTGTGAGGATGCTCTCTTTGGGTTTCAGTTGCTTCTGTATTAGGGTTACGAGCTCCTCATAGCTCTTGGTTGTTGCCTTCGCTGGGGCTAGTAGGTCCCTGACAGGGCCGTGGATAGTGGGCCCACAATTGCTGACCAGGATGGCCCTGCGCTTGTTCAACAGTGTGGCCGGTGAGTCCCCATCCAGGTCATTGGCAATGAAGAAGTTTTCTAACCTTTCCATGAAGGCGTCCCAAGCTTCCCCATCGGTGAATTGTTGTAAGTTGCTGAGATTAGACATGTTGTGCATGGAATTCATAACCTCGTCGCCAGTTATTGTGTATGTAAACACTCTGTTAATGACTCCACGAGGCAGGGGTATGGCACTTGAACTGTACAGACCGTAGTCCTTTATTGCAGCTCCTAGAGTGAGGACACCAAGAGATGAGCTCCCTTTTATACTGGGTTACCTGCACTGTACAGGTGGCCCTTAGGTCTCCAGCAGCAGCGCCCTCTGGTGTACAGGTAGGGTATATACAGGGTGAAGGTACATTCAGGTCTTGTATTACAGTACATCATTACATCATTGGCATGCATACATAACATATTGTTTGGGCACTATGAATGCTGTTTCGGTACAAAAGGAGCATCCGATGTGTGCGTGTGCACTTCTGCTGCGAATCGCGCTGGCCGCCATATTGGTGAGGGTGTTAGCGCGCACACAGCTAACGTCCGCCGAAAGTATGCAGCGCCGGCAAATTATGCCGTCAATCAGTGTGCAATGCTGATTTGACATGAGCGTTGCTATTTTGGAGCACAACACTCCAGCCAATGCCCTTTCTTAACCTCGCACAGCTGAACATGTGTTCAGCAACATGAAGGACCCCCCACCTGTGCTACTTAAAGGGATCATCAACTATTTTCAGGTTAATTGCTAGTTGATTTCTTCTAACTGGTCTACAAGTGTTTGGCACTTTTTCTACTTCTTTTAAGTTGCAAAAGTCAACAGGGAGTGGTGTGGCATGTGCTGAAGGACTTTTTCCTAACTTCAAGGCTTCTGTACATACCAGTTGCTGCCATACATGGCTGCATTAGTAGGCATTCCCCTTGGAATACAGCATGACCGGGAGAATGAGCAGAGGTCATGCAGAGCAGGACAAGCTGCTAGAAGAGGGAGGAGGAGGAAGGGGGAAAGAAGGGCTCTCAGCTGGTGGCCATATCCACCCAGGATGTTCAGGGAGCAATTCTCCTATCTGAACTTCAGCGAGGAACAATGTGTGAGATGCCCTCACTGAAATCTGCCACTTGCTGCAGCCACAACAGCAACTTTAGAGCAGGGCAAGGATCGCATTGTCAGGCTGTGAAGGTGACCGTGATGATGAACTTTCATGCATTTGGATCCTTTGAGGCTGGGGCTGCAGTTACTTGCAACATCTCACAGTTTGCCATCCACTGTTATGTAAGGGAGGTCACCAAGGCTCTCTATGCAAAGAGAGCTAACTACATTTCATTCTCTCTTGCCAGAGACCAACAGGCAGAGCGAGCACACGACTTTGCAAGGATTGCAGGCTTCTCCATGGTGCAAGGCGTCATTGACTACGCACATCACTTTATGGGCACTGCATATCAACTCTGCCATATACCGGAACCGAAAGGGATTCCACTTCCTCAACGCCCAGCTGGTGTGCGACCATAGGCAACGAATCAAACGGGTCAATGCCCGGTATCCTAGAAGCAGTCAAGATGCTTTCATTCTGCGGCTGTCCGTAGTGCCATCTGCATTTGAACCACCACGACAATCGAAAGGATGGCTACTGAGCGATAAGGGTTATCTGCTAACGATACAGCTCATGACTTCGGTGTGCAACCCATGCACACATTGACAGTATGCATACAATGAAAGCCTTGCTGCCACACAAAATGTGATTGAGCAGACTATTGGCATGCTGAACCAACGCTTCCACTGCCTGGACCACTCTGGAGAAGCCCTGCGGTATTTGGTAGAGCATGTGTCAAGGCGTGGTGGTCTGCTGCATGCCGCACAACCTCGCCATCATGAGAGCACAACCCTGGTCACTAGTTATACGGTGAGCAACTGAGGAGCAGGACCATGAGGAAGAGAATGGCAAGTGTCAACTGAGACAGCCCCTTTCTGGCCAGGCTGTCTGTGAAGAACTAATTTGAGTGTGATGTCAGTCACCGTAATCCCCATTCCCCATTCACCAACAGTCCCACACCTTACCTCCCCTCTGTCACTGATCATCGCGGCCTCCGCTTGATCACAATGCAAAAATAAAAGTTACCATAAAATAAACAGTTCAAACCAAATTTTTCAATCAAATCCTGCCGTTTGCTTACAAACATCAACTAATCACCCTTGTGTATTCCCTCAGTGCCTGACTTCTGTGTGCCTTTGCCTGTGTTAGTTCTCCTACACAGTATTACGCCAGTTAGTGCAGCATTGCTGGCGAAAGGCTGCTGACTTTCAGTGGAGGCCAATGCAGACGGCCTTGGAGGGCGACCTCGAGTATTTCGGGCCTTAGAAGGCCTGGTTGCGGACTGCACAGCCTCAGCGTGGATGGCAATAAATTGGGCTAGCTGGCTGACAGGCAAAAGCAAGGGTGCTGGCGGAGTGGCAGTGGTGGGAGGACAAATGCTGTCATCCTGAGAGGGAACAACAGGTTTGTGCTCTGTCAGAGGATCACATAGAGGCAGGATGTGCGTGTGGTGAGACACCGGGCACAAGAGGCCTGCAGTCAGAGCAGGGGGCAAGGGTAGCGCAGGTGCCAGCTCCCCGGCGGGCGAGGTGACCAGGGTTGTGCTCCCATGCTGGCGAGGTTGTGCGGCATGCAGCACACCACCACGAATCTTGACACACACTCTTGATCACTGCAGCTCTGTTGGAGGAGAGTGTGCTGGACCGCTGTGAAACCCTGCAAGCCCCTTTGAACACTGGTATCCGCAGCCATGATGGCAACAGCCTGAGCTTGCGTGTCAGCAAGCTGACCTTGTATGACAGCAGCCTGAGCTTCCACTGCAGCACCCAGACATTGGGTGGCTTCTGCTTGTGCTGCAATGGAAGCTGAGACATCGGCCATCAGACGCTGCATCATGGCTGGGTCCACTAGTGAGCTGATGGAGTTTCCCATCACTTCCATGCTGGAAAGGATGGGCTCCAAGCTTTGCGCAAAGCCCTGTGGAAGGTTGGCACCGGACTCCTCCATGCTCCTTGGCATCGCTCGCAGGCTTTCTGGCAGGCCTGCCAATGCACCAAGCAATGCGTTGTGCATACCCATCAGCGTTCTTCTGTAACCTGCCCCATCGAAGTGCTCATCTGAGTCCTTTGCAGGAGAACTCATGTGCAATCTCACCCTCTGGGGAGCTGGCACCTGCGCTACCCTTGCCCCCTGCTCTGACTGCAGGCCTCTCGTGCCCAGTGTCTCACAACGCACACATCCTGCCTCTATGCGATCCTCTAAATTACGTGCAGTGTCAGGATCTGAGCTGAGGTCAAGTGAGGATGTGTCTTTTCATCATTGTCTTCTTGCTGTTCCTCCACTGCCTGGCCAGGTTTTGGGTATCTGAAATGAGACAGGCAAAAGGATAACATTGTGGTGAGGAGAGGAGGGAAAGCAGGAGGCTCATGATTACACCATTTGTAGCTTGTAAATCAGAAGACATTGTGGGTTGAGGGCGAAGTGGGATGTGAGAAAGAGGATTAGGTATGAGGATGCCCTCATCTTCAATGTTTCAGCCCCGCTGCTGACCACAGCCTCAGTAATGGCCATTGCAATAATGGCCAGCACTGGGCCTCCATGGGGGTTAGGATATGCAGGCGACTGTCCCCCACTGGTTAGTTCCTGCTGTCTCCGGTTGTGCTCCACCTCCTCCTGTTTTCGGGGGCTAACCAATTTAACCCACTACAAGTCTTGAAGCATCAAACATCTGTCTGAGAAAAAACATCATGACTTCTCAAATAAGCATTTAACTGTAAGAGGTACAAGGCACATATTTGTAATTAAAAGTAACAAAAAAGTATCACTGGGAAATGACTCCAGTGGAAAACCAAGCAATCAAATATCATTTTATTTTAAGGCAATCATTCTTAACTAGCAAATAGCCCAAAACTAACCAATCCAATATTCTCTTCACATTGTTTTCAGCCACCATTTTCCTTCTTCATTCAGGTAGAGCAAATAGATAAAACTATCTTTTCATATACTCTTACAGCACAGAAGGAGACCATTCAGCCCATCGTGCCTGTGCCAGCTCTTTGAAAGAGTCCAATTTGTCCCATTCATCTACTCTTTCCCCAAAGGCCTGCAAATGTTTCCTTTTCAAGTATTTATCCAATTTCCTTTTGAAAGTTACTATTGAATCTGCTTTCACCACCCTTTCCAGATCATAACAACTCGCTGCATAATTTCTCTCATCTCCTGCCTGTTTCATTTGCCAATTATCTTACATCTGTATCTTATGGTTACTGATCCTTTTGCCAGTGGAACCAGTTTATAAGAACGTAAGAACATAAGAAACAGGAGCAGGGGAAGGCCATATGGCCCCTTGAGCCTGCTCCGCTATTTAATAAGATCATGGCTGATCTGATCATGGACTCAGGTCCACTTCCCTGCTTGATCTCCAGAACCCCTTATTCCCTTATCGTTCAAGAAACTGTCTACTTCTGTCTTAAATTTATTCAATGTCCCAGCTTCCACAGCTCTCTGAGGCAGTGAATTCCACAGATCCACAACCTTCTGAGAGAAGAAATTTCTCCTCATCTCAGTTTTAAATGGGCGGCCCCTTATTCTAAGATTATGCCCTCTAGTTCTAGTCTCACCTATCAGCAGAAACATCCTTTCTGCATCCACCTTGTCAAGCCACCTCATAATCTTATACATTTCGATAAGATCACCTCTCATTCTTCTGAAGCCCAACCTACTCAACCTTTCCTCATAAGTCAATCCCCTCATCTCTGGAATCAACCTTGTGAACCTTCTCTGAACTGCCTCCAAAGCAAGTATATCCTTTCGTAAATATGGAAACCAAAACTGTACGCAGTATTCCAGGTGTGGCCTCACCAATACCCTGTACAACTGTAGCAAGACTTCTCTGCTTTTATACTCCATTCCCCAATAAATACCAAGATTCCATTGGCCTTCCTGATTACTTGCTGTACCTGCATACTAACCTTTTGTGTTTCATGCACAAGTACCCCAAGTCCCGCTGTACTGCAGCTCTTTGCAATCTTTCTCCATTTAAATAATAACTTGCTCTGTGAATTTTTTCTGCCAAAGTGCATGACCTCACACTTTCCAACATTATACTCCATCTGCCAAATTTTTGCCCACTCACTTAGCCTGTCTATGTCCTTTTGCAGATTTTGTGTGTCCTCTTCACACATTGCTTTTCCTCCCATCTTTGTATCATCAGCAAACTTGGCTATATTACACTCAATCCCTTCCTCCAAGTCGTTAATAGAGATTGTAAAATAACAGAAATGAAATCACTGAACTTACCCACAAAATCAGTCACGTAACGTTAGAAACGCCCGAAAGATATTTCTCCTACACTGGCCTGTGGTCCATTGTGGAGTCTGGAACTCCAGTTGGAATTTTTACCTGGCCCTCAGCTGCTGGGAACAAATTCTGTCTATGAGAGACAGGGACAAGAAACAGAGACAGAGACAATTACCCAGAGTATAGAGTGAAAACAATGACATTTGAACAGCAGAAAAAAAATCAAATGTATAAGAGAATTAATTTTTCCCTGTTTTTTTATACAGATTAAGCCACTTAGTAAAGTTTCTGCATAAAGGATTACTTTGTTGTGCCACCAAGCGATATTGATCTTTCTCCTGAAGCCATAAGGGGGAGGTTTTTGAGATGTTTCGGTGATGATCTCAGATATTGCAACAAGGCTCAGTCAGTCAGCCAAGCTCACTGAATAACTAACTGCTTAAGTGCTTCTCATTGGAGCCTTGACAATGGGACAAACACTTCCTGGTAGAGTGCTAGACTAACGAGAGCTTCTGCAAGAATATACCACATGTCATCCAAAAAAAATCTTTCAGAAGCAGGTAAATAATTGATAAAGTGGAGGAGGATTGTGGGGAAATGCTTTGAAAAGTTTCTGAGCCGTGATACAGTATGGTATAAATGCAAGTTATTTCTTGCTCATACACCCACATTTGTTCTAGCCATACACCTCACACACCTGACAAACCGAATCTTTGAGTAAGACAGAAGACAGTCACTTCAACAAAGATCAGTAACGACCACCATTTACTTGGTCCATGTGACTACAATTGCAGTGCCAGCAATAATTTTGTAAGGTGTTATGTCTCAAAATTTTCTGGAGATTTCTGTGCTTCTATTATTAAATTCAGGTCATAAAAATAAAATTTACATTTAGTCCCTACCCTGGTGGCTTCATGAGTAAATGTTTTTGTTTTACTGAGCTTTACATACTAGGGAGGTTTTATCACTGGTTTATGCTGAGTTAACTAATTATCAATCAGGGTGACAATCAGTGCATCACAACTGAGCTCAGTGTCCCTGCACTACATTAATGAAAAGAAAACAAAGCCAAATCGTGCAGTGATGTCCCGGCAGCTTGCCACCACTCATTGACCAGACCAAGATATGTAGAATAGCCAATTGCATGAGGTACTGGAGGACTGTAAACCCCCTTGGAACCACACCCAGCAAATGGCTCCAAAGATAAAACCTAGTGCAAATTGCACCCAAAAGGTTAAGAGCAAATAGCACTCAAATCTCTGCTGGAAGCTCATTTCCATAATTAGTGCCAAGAGTCAGTGCCGACTCAGATGGGGCAAGGAAGGACAATCCTGACTTATTTCCGGCAGTGCCACTTAAAGTGTGACAAGCTGTGATGGGGTGCTTCTGAAAAATCACCAGCATAATGGTTAATTAGGCATTCACATATAATATCGACACCATTGGGGGATCTCCTGACACAGCTTGCTTTGGAAAGAGCAATGTCTATAAATACAGGTTGAACCTTCCTTATCTAGAACAGACCAGGTCCTGAGGGTTCCGGGTAAGCGAGGTTCAACCTGTACTACCTCAGTCAAAATGAAAGAACATTTAGAGAAGAAAAAATATAATAAACGCCATGGTTTTCTCACCAAATCGTTCACACAAACAAATAAAATTAAACAGATTTAATTGTATGAGACTTTGCCCTCTGTCCTTTAATTCTCTTTCAATATCTTTTATCACAGCACTGAAGAAGAAAAAGGGGAACTCCTGAGAGGATGAGATCTTTTCATTAACATACACCCATTTCTCTGTACATATTTGATTCTTGTCTTTTTTGCTTTTACAGAGGGAAACATATGAGTTGTCCTTAATTAATCACCTTAATTGTTTCTCTTTTGTGGTGATAATTAGGAGACAAAGGAATTTTAGGAAGTTCCCTAATTAGTAATTGATGTAGCTAGAAGTTATTGATGATAAGTAATCACTCTATAATATTGGAACACATTGGTGCTCTTAGTTCACTTTTTAAACTCCTGATGCAGAGTTCCCTCTGTTCTCATACTTCCCAATACCACCTCACTTGCCAAGAATATTCAGACACCATGTGGGTGAAAAGCAGGCGATAACGAATCAACAATAGATTTGACTTCAATGGAAATAAAAATTGGGAAATAAATTGGGAAATTTTAATGCAAAAAGTCTAAATGGGGTAGAGGAGCAAAGGAATCTGGGACTACAACCACACAAATCACTAAAGGTTGTGACGCAGGTCAATAAGGCTATAACAAAACAAAACCAAGCACTAAGGTTTATTTCAATAGGAATAGAATTGAAAAGCAGAGAAGGTGTGCTAAACTTGTATGGAAAACCTTGGCTAGACCACACTTGGGGCTAGGTTTGCGACCGTTTTTTCGCCTGAGCGCTAAGCGAGTCGCACAACATTTCGCGCCCGGATGGAAATTTCAGCAATGGTTTTGCCGCGGGGCTAAAACTTAGCGCCCGCCCAATGTTTTCACCATTTGGATGACATCAATTGGCGTGCAACACTGCGCTATTGCCCTGGGCGGAAAATTCGGTAATATCGTCCAATTTACTACCCGCTCAGGAACCCTCCAGAAAAAAATCAGTCGGATCCAGGGTGCACCCGGTGCTAACAGCGCCAATTTTAAAAGTGGAGCAAAAGTTCAGTGCATAAAACAATTTGGAGAAGAAGGCTGCGTTTTACCCAGTGAAGTTTTATGTGAATTTATAGTTTGTTTTAAAGGATATTTAAGGACATTTAAAAAATGGGGGCTACACTATGTCAGGCATTATTCCTGGCTGCTTTTTCTAGGCAGCGTCGAGCTGGAAGAAGGCTTATTGATGAACATTTTCAAAGAGGTATGGGAGGAAGCCTTAGCCCCCACGAGTTTACAGGCAACATCACTCATACCTGCAGCTCTCTGAGGCAGAGTGCATTAGAAGGCTGCACTTCCGAGAAGAGGTGGTCACAGAGATATGCCAGCTCATAAAGGCAGACCTACAGCCTACCAGCGGCAACAGGGCTGTACCGCCCGTCAAGGTGACGGTGACTGCGGC